>NW_006383011.1:15860347-15888501 GCF_000327345.1 Myotis davidii | reverse complement strand
CTGAGCCGGCCGTACAATCCTCGGCAGTGTCCTGAGACTGTATGGTCCTCTCGGCCTGCGCCCCGGATCCTCCTGACTGTGGGCGTCGGGGCCACCTCTTTGCCTCGGAAAGGGACGCCTAGGGAAGAAGGAACGTCGGTGCCCTCCTCGCTGCCCTCTTTCTGGCGTTTGACAACCTCCTCCCACTCCCTTCCCTGACCCCGCCTCCCTGCGCAGGTTCCTCCCTGTCACCTTTCCCCACTCCCTGCCCCGCACCTCGCCAGCCGCCCGCAAACTTCCACCTGGCCGTGTGGGGCTCCCGAGCCTGCGAGCACTCAGGAGCTTTCACACCGGCCGCTTTCAGTGGGGAAATGGATTGCCATTGTGTGCTGTTATAAGAGCAATTTTTGTTACTCAGTGATAAGTATTATCATGCAATATAATTCAAGTCCGTGCATTAAAGCTGTGACTCTACATCTAACTAATTCAAGTCTTCTGATGGTCTTTTAAATTAGGCTCCGAGACCCGAGGATAGATTTGGGAGGTTTTTGAGGGAAGAGAGGAGCAGGTGCTCGGTCTGGGGACGCGGTGCTGCAGCTTCGCAGTGGAGAGTTGTGTGGCCCGAAGGGAGCGGGAAACCGAGCGCGCACGGAGGCCAGGAGGCCGAGGGAGATGGCCCTGCGGGTCGGAGGAGCTCCCGCGGCCCCGGACTCCCGCGCCCGCAGGTGGAAATGGTTTTCTAGGCTGATTTAATTCAGGTCAACAACTTTCGACTCTCGCATTCGGGGCAGATACCACGTCGGACCCTTTGGGTCCTTCCAAACGAGTTGCTGTGTTCTCTGTGCGCCCCAAACTGGCGAGGGGTCGGAGACGGAGCGCAGGGGCCAGGATGCAGCAAAGGGCCCCCACTCTGGGCCTCCAGATCCCACCGAAGTTTGGGGAAACTCCCTGCCTGATATCCTCCCGCATCTTGACGCCGTGGAGAGGCGGGTAGCGAACCCGGCTCCCTCGCCCAGGCAGGTGTCTTGGTGCGCGGCGAGGTGATGGCTACACCGGGAGCTCCCGGCTGGTCCCAGTGTTTCTCTCCCGAGGACGGAGAAAGGCAGCTGCGATCTGTCTGCTGCCGGCCCTCACAAGCCTGTCTAGGCACTGGGTGAGAGGCCACTCCGGCCAACTCTCACTGCCCTCCCGCCCCCTCCCGGCCGCTCCCCGCCCGGCCCTCGTCCAGCCACGCTGAGAGCGCAGCGCGGGCCGCACTGACCTGGGTACCGCTTTCTTCCCTAACCGTGCGCCGCTGGCCGTCTGGCCTCACTTCTATCTCCACTGGTGCTGCCCCGCGGCTGGAACTTTCAGCGCCGCGCTTGCAGGCAGCCTGGTAGAGCTGCTTGGGGGACCGGAGTGGAACGCACCGCCTGTTGAAAGCCCTGAGCCTCGGAGATGAGCTGCTGGCCTGGAATGAGAGCCGCAGCGACAAAGGGAGGGGGTGACTGGCCTCGAGCTGGGGGCCCAAAGAGCTCAGCGCCTGTGCTGATTTGCTCCTGTTCTGACTTCCACTTGGAGATCAGAGCCAAAAACCGCGTGGAAAGCTGCGGTTCCCACCTCGGCGCACCGATAAGGATTTGATAAAGGGAGTGAAATGCGCCTGTTCTGGACTGGCGCCCTGACCCTTCGCTCTCCAATCCCTGGGAGCAGGGGGCTGAGCCGAAGCTCCCCCCTCCTGCGTCACTGTGGCGCCCCCAAGGCCTGAGATGGGAGAGCTTTGGCCCAGCCATCCTGAGCCCCCAGACCGTGCCCCTGGGGCCTCAGAGCCCAGTGAGGCAGGGAGGAGAGTTTAAGATTCCGACACATTTTGTAAAACCAATGTATCCTAATTCAAAATACCAATAGTAATGACCGAACAATCAAAAAACAAAATTAGAGTCAGTTCCCATGCGTACACTCTCTAGGGCCCTGAGCAGACGCAGGAACTTACTGTACATTTACACCTGTGGTGCCCCTTGGTGAATGTCAGGATGGGAATCTGGATCGCAGAAGGTAATCCTGACAGATATGCGAAGTGTCAACTTCCCCGTGTGGCTCAGTGCGGGTTTTGTGCTATTATGTGTATTAGTTGTCACAAGAAACTTGGGTAAATTATTTCAACACAGCTGGCCATAGTGCCTCCTTCGTTAAAGATAGAGGCAACCATTAAGGGGCAGGAAAATGTGGGGTAATCAGACTGAATTATTCGTGAAAAACACTGCCAGGATTGCCTACCAGTTGCCTAAGAGGCCCCTTCGGCTACAGCACCCAGTGTGCCTGCCCTTTGCGAATTCCCTTGACTTTTGTGTCGCAGACTGGCAAGGCAAAGGGCATGCCCCTCGCCATCCAGAGTACCTTGAAGGCTTGTCTAATTCTTGTTAGGCTAATTGTGTAGAGTCATATTTACTTTTCATGTCTGGCTCTGTGTGCTGGTGCAGGCTCCTTGCAGGACAGAGGTGTAATTAAAATATGTGAACTGACATTGAAAGTTAGTGTAACACGTAAGCGGTTCTCCAGGTGCAGTGTGCTGCCTGCCACGAGGGCTCTTGGATGATGATTCTGTACATTAATTCTTAACAGTTTTGATTCTTATGGGTCAGCAGAGCCATTTCTTCCCCCAAATTCAAGATGCACGGATACTTGCAATGTTCCTTCTAACAGCCCTTCAAGAAGTGGGCAGGATCATGTTGTTCCAAAATGTCCGTGTGTTGATGGGTATGCTAATGTTTCATAATAAAGAGTTTGCTTTCTAAGAGTTGGCTGGCCAGCTGGCCTTGATAGAAGGTACCAAAGGGCACTCTTCGGGTGTTAGTGGCATTCCCGTTGATATCAGAGATGGTCAAGTGAAGCGTGGTAAGGGTGCTGCCCTCACCTCTCAGCACTGATACGTCAGGAGTGAAGTGGAGGCCTCATGAATCAAGGTTCCTGATTCCATGAAGAGCTGGCAAGTGTCTGGGTGTCTAACCTTCTGATAAGACAATTTCTGAATCTCTTCCCTGGGAGAGAAAAGAGTCTGGAGGTTTTTAGGTACCTGGAGATGGGAAAGTGGTTCCAGTGAATGTAAACGAGATCCTTGGATAGTCAGGGATCAAAGTCCATCCCCAAAGCCAGACCCAGCTCAGAACACCTCCTCCAAGGAAGGCTTAGAGTACTGAGTGTGGGGCCAGTGCTGGAAGGAATCGGAGACATCTTGATCAGAAGTTTTCAGACTATCTCCTCCCCCTCCCTGCCAGCTGGACGAAGTTGTTCCTCTGCTAAAATAAAACCCAAGTCCAGTTTTCTCCAATACTGAAGGCAGAAATATTGGTGGGTAGGTTTTCTCAATTTATGTATATTTTCTGTAAATATCCCTTCAGCATTTGACTTGTCTCTGTTGCATTATCAGAATTCAGGGATAAAGAATGGATGTAGGTTCACGCATTTTAACATTTAATTTGTACAGCTCTCGTGAAGTTCAAAAGAATGCTGTGGCTAACAGCTTTTTTCAGTGTCACTGATGGAGCTTAGAATTATTTTTATTAGGACCGTGGAAATCATCTAGTCAAATGTTTCCCTTTCTGGACCACGGAGGCCCAGAGAGATTAAGTGACCTCCAGTCACAAGGAAAGTTAGCTCTGGTAAGAATTAGAACCCTGGTTTATTACTTTCAACTAGGTATGTATTTTCCTATTGTTGGCAAAATAGTACCTCCAGTCCTGAAGTGCCTAGAGACTAAGCATGTCAAACTCGTTGGCCCGTGTTAGCCTTTGAGTTTGACATGCTTGCTCTAAACCAGTGATTCTCAACCTTCCTAATGCCGCGACCCTTTAATACAGTTCCTCATGTTGTGGTGACCCCCAATTTCATTGTTACAAATTGAACATAATTAAAGCATAGTGATTAATCACAAAAACAATATGTAATTACATATGTATTTTCTGATGGTCTTAGGCAACCCCTGTGAAAGGGTCTTTCGACCCCAAAGGGGTCGCGACCCACAGGTTGAGAACCGCTGCTGTAGATAGTTCCAAAGGATTGCAGTGCCCACCCTCCCCAAACGCTGAACCTTAGAGAGAGGAGACTTGCTTTGCTAGATTATAAAAGACTTCAGGCTGCACCAGGAGGGATTCTGTTTGCTTTTTGGAAAAAAAAAAAGGCGGGGGGGGGGCGGGCATGGGGAGTAGAGTTGGTGTTGGTCCCAGTGTCTATAAACTCTGGGAAGTATGAATTCATTGCTTTAGTGCTCTCCCTGTATTTCACTTAGAAAAAACTTTTCTTATATGTGGAGCTCATTAGACAAAAACAATGAAAGGGCTCCTCCCCATTGGAGCAGACGGCTTTGTGAAATGGAGAGCTCCCTGTCAGAAGAGACATCCAAGCAGCTGTTAGATTGATTCCTGTATTGAGTTAGGTGGCATTTTCACTAGAGTGAAAACCACAAGACCAAACCTGTTTAATTCACCCCAAAGGGGTCGCAATCAATAGCTCATTCTCTCTCTCTCTCTCTCTCTCTATCTCTCTATCTCTCTATCTCTCTCTCTCTCTCATATGTATGTATGTATGTATGTATGTATGTGTAGGGTGATCCTAACTTTCTAGGAATCTGTTGTATAAAATGTTTACACATAGAAAGGACCAATCAGATCATCTTAGTGCTCCAAGACTTTAGCACTATGACACGCATGTCAGAGGTGGCACGCGAACTCATTTTTTTGGTTGATTTTTCTTTGTTAAATGGCATTTAAATATATAAAATAAATATCAAAAATATAAGTCTTTGTTTTACTATGGTTGCAAATATCAAAAAATTTCTATATGTGACACGGCACCAGAGTTAAGTTAGGGTTTTTCAAAATGCTGACACGCTGAGCTCAAAAGGTTCTCCATCACTGCTTTAGCCCAATACATTTGAAAATATTTACTGTCATTAATTATCTCAAGACTTAGGCCTTTCTACTTCTCAGGAAATCTATCTAGTAGTAGTCACTTTTTTTGTATTTTTCCCATTTCTGTTCCATACCAACTTTTCATTTTAGCCTAATGAATCTTCCCTGTTGCTCTTAGTACTGACCATCACTGCTGATGCATAACAGGCAGGCTTTTCCCAATAATGTCAACTTAGCAAAGTTTGCTCACTGGGCTCCTGATACCCTCCCCTGCCCAGTACTATGCTGTCTGTTCTCATGAAAACCAGCTCTCCATTCACACCATGATATAAATCAATAAGACAACAAATATGTATTGAACTCCTACTCTTATTCTGGATAAAAGATCGAAGAAGAAACTAAAAAATAGGGGACGTGGTCCTTGTCTTCAAATTGCTTCGTTTGGTCAGGGATGGGGAGAAAGACATACAGGAAGTTTAAATAAAACTCTAGGTAGCTGGCAGCTTACAGGTGAATTTTCTGTTGGGATTAAATCTTTTGAAGCTAAGGATAAGATGCTCTCAGTAGCATTTCAGGCAGTTGTAACCATTCACACAAGCATACATGATTATTAAAAAGTATTGTGTGTGTTTGGGGGTGGGAGGGTTGGTTCATAGTTTTCCCTGGAATCACCCAGGGTACGTGCTGACCACCAGCATAAAGACTGGCTCTGAGGGCAGGTCAAATTCGGGTAGTCAGTGTCGGGGATAATGAGAGCAAAGAAAAAACTGGAGGGTTCAAGAGCATTCCTTGTCATGTACTTCGACGCCATAGTCAGAAAGACCCCCAGTGATGAATGAATGTTTGTTTTGGGCACAGAGGGAGTCATCTAATAGGAATGGCTCCAGGAATGAGAGGGCTCAAGGTTCTGGTACCACTGTGGAGGCAACCATGACCAGGGAGGCCAAAGGAGAGGGAGCTTCTTAAGTTGGACTTTATGAATAGGCTTCAGATAGTCTGTGAGCCTTTGAAATTCCACGCAAGGTATTATGTATATAAGCGTGTGTGTTTTTTCTCCCTCTGAGGGAAGTCTGTGCAGCTCTAAATAGCCTTTCAAAGGCTCATGATCTGGGAAAGGCAGGCTCTGGCTCTTAGACTCGGTGACTGCCTTACATTTCAGTGTCTTTCTGTTTGGGTCCCAAACACTTCTGATGGGAGGGTTGGTGTGCGCATCGAGTACGGGTGCTGCGGTCCAACCTCACCTTGCCTGTACCCCACGTCTGCCCTCAGTCCTGGGAGGAAGGGGAGCTGAGGGCCCTGCACAGTTACTGGGAGGTCATTTTATGTGCAAGGAATGCATGTGTGTCCTAGGGGAAAATTATATATGCGATAGGATGAAACAAAAAAACCCCGAACACTTAGTCTTATTTGTGTTGGCACTGTCCTTAGAACTTTACATGGATTAACTTTTAATCCTAATAACAACCTTGTGAGATATGCCCTGTTATTATCCCCATTTTACTGAAGGGAAAACTGAACTATAGCAAAAAAGAAAAAAAAAAAGAGCAAACTCATGAACATGGACAGCAGTGTGGTGATTGTGGAGGGAGAGGGTAGGGGAGGTAGAAGAGGGCATAGAAGGGATAAATGGAGATGGAAAAAATGAAATTAAATTAAATTTGAGAAAAAATAAAGAAAAGAAAAAAAAAAGAAAGGAGAATTGCCAAAGGTCAAATAGGTAGTATGGGCTGAGCTAGGATTTGAACAGGTCTATACTCTTAACCAGTGAAGCACGCTGCCTCACCTTCTTTAAGATATCTATAAAGTATTTATTATCATTCCTGACTCGTGGTAAGTACTCCATAAATGATAACTGCTTTTGTTGTTGGATTTATAATTATTATAGTTACTTTCCCTTTTATGACTCATCACTCGTATTGAACCTTACACTCAGACAGGGATTGAAGATCTGAAGGGTGGAATTGGCAGTCCTGGAAATTTCGTGGATTTTATTTTTCATGGACTATCCTCAACTCTGGCAGGAGGCAGTTCCTTCTTGCCCTTAAGAAGTTCAAAGCTTTCCACCTTCCGCCCTTAGCTGGTGGCAAGACTTCAATAATTACTTTAGCCTTCGGACTCCATTGTGCAGGAGAACCTGTTAGAAGCCTTCCTCTGTGGCTTCTGAAGCACCATCTCCAAATCAAGATGCACAAGACTTCCTCTGGCTCTTTTGATCTTTTGAAATTGCAAGCACAGGAAGGAAAGAATGGATAGGGGGATAAAGAATAGCTATCGTTGTTGCAATAATAATGTTGCGTTTTTACAGAGCCCTTTCTCTCATGAGCCCCGAGCTTTCACAGCCGTCACACCATTGGCCTCTGCATTGTGAACCTAGAAGTCATCGTGAGTGTTCGCAGAGCTGTAAAACAATTGCACCGACACATACAGCACCAAGAGAAGCAAGCCATGGTGGCAATTGCACATCGCCGTGGGTGTGGTAGTCATGCATGGGTGCATGCCGCTCACAGCTCTGTGATGTTCAAGCAGAGGTTGAGTGTAATTCGGTGCTAGTTGTCTGGTCCTGCAATTGGAAGTCACAGAACTGGTCTGCAAGCATGAAGTCAAGAAGCGTGGCAAGGCCCTTGAAGATCTCTGGAGCTGAGGAAACAGTTGTGGAGTGGACGGGAATGTTATCTACTTCTAAGTGGCCTGGTTGTTTCGTCTGATTCCTCAAGAAATACTGGTTTGCTTGACTGCCTTAGGCTCTTTCTAGAGGCTACTTGTACATCAGCAAAATTCTTATTATATGGCATGAGCACCAGAAACATCACGTGTTCCCGGGAGGCACACCCCGCCCCCAACATACACACCTTTCCCCTTAAAAGGAAAAAGTCTTCTGTTTTAAAGTTACAAGTAACTTCTGTGCAAGATAATGACTCTGGGAAACAATTCCTTTCCTCATGTGGGAAGATATTTTCAGAAAGGGTAGTTCCTCAGTAAGGAAAATGACTCCATTAAAAACATTTATTTGCCATTTACCCACCTGCCATTTTCTCAATTCTACAAAGCCATAAAAGTGAATTGTTGTAACTCTCTTATAATCCTCAAGTGAATCCCCTCCAGGGCACCTCCTCTCCCTCGCACCCTCCAATAAAAAAAAACCAAACCTGCGAGGCTAGTGCTAGGAATCCTAGCAGATCAGGGATTGTATTGGGTGAAGCTGTGCGATAACACATAGGAGGGGAAAATGACTCTGTATGCTTCACTCATGATTGTGATGCTGGAGGCTTGCCCCTACTGCCCACATTGCCGGGAGGACAGCCAATAGTAGACTTTTATTAAGAAATTAATCAACTCTGTCATGGCTTTAGTTGACTCTTTCAGTCTCATTTCAGTCTGAAGTGCCCTGCTCACCTGTGATCCTGTGGGCTGGGGGTTTGCTATGAGTAAGAGGACATAGGCTCAATTTGAGACAGTTCAGAAACATTTTATAAATCCTTTAAAATATATAAGTGACAGTACATGATTCTTTCTCGGTAGTAATCATTTCAATCGCTGTGCTATGTGCTTAGCCAGATGGTGTTCTCCCTGTGTCTCTTATATTTATACTAACAGATATGCATATTTTACTCTTGATAAAATAATTTTCATATTGCCACCACTTTGTATAAGATTTGTCTTGACTGCCTCTGGGGGAGGGGCAGAGAGGGAAGGAAAGGCATCACGTTTACCTAATATTTGGGAAATTGAGCTGCTGAAAGAAACAAACCACGCCATCTGCAATGAAGCGTAGTACTGGACCCTGGCGTCCCTGGTGAGGCTAAGCCCCTATGTAGCACCCCAGGCCCCTGTGTAGCACCCCAGGCCCCTGTGTAGCACCCCAGGCCCCTAGGTAGCACCCCAGGCTCCTGTGACATGGTAATGAAGAGGCCGAAGCACAAAGGGGCTGACTCAAATTTTAATGCTAACTATTCTCATTATTAATGAGTAATTACAGCAAATATTTACAGACCTCCTTCCTACCTTTATGACTTCCTGTTGCTGAAGCACTTTGGAGTATTGAGAAAGACTGTCCTGGAAAAATGCGTCACACACAGATGCAGAAAGAGTGGCTCTAAGCACACACACAAAATAGGTTGCCTGGCTCTGTTTATGAATTTTATGTGCAAACAACAAAAAAATTACGCTTGGGAACCACAATGTTTCATGATATTTTTAGAGAGTATTCCAGAAATATCAGGACTGTGCAAGCTAGTAAAGTAAATTTTTGAATTAAAGCACAGGTCATTTGATGAACACTCTTTGAGGAACACATGACCTCTACATTATTTTTCTGAATGAAAACAATCTTGCTTAATGCTATCAAATAAGGTGTATATAATAAGCTACTGGGGTGGGGGCGGGACTCAGGGAGTTATAAAAGTAGCACTTACAGAGATTCTAGAATTAATGTTGATAATGCTCATTTCCTTTTTTAAAAAAAATATTTTATTGATTTTTTACAGAGAGGAAGGGAGAGGGATAGAGAGTTAGAAACATCGATGAGAGGGAAACATCGATCAGCCTCCTGCACACCTGCTACTGGGGATGTGCCTGCAACCAAGGTATATGCCCTTGACCGTAATTGAACCTGGGACCCTTCAGTCTACAGGCCGATGCTCTATCCACTGAGCCAAACCGGTTAAGCCAATGCTCATTTCCTTTTATTGTTTTGTTTTGAAAAGCACTCCAGTGGAATTGCTTTCTTCAGTAAGTGTCTGTAAACCACTGAACCCTTGTATTTCTCCCCTGTGTTTCCAAGAGTTCTCCAATGCTATTTTAGAATGGCAGCATTCACTCCAGCACTGGCCGAGGTTGATGATGCTAATTTTGGTGCCCAGGGTAAAGGAGAGAGAGAGCATGGGCAGTGCCAAAAGGACTTTCTGGTGCCTGGGTTTGGAGCAGTGTGGTGTTACCGGACACACCACATTTCACCTTTAGAACCTTTATTTGTGTGCTTGCACAACAGATGTTTACCCAGATATTAAGATAAGAAAAGTATGAAGGTCACATTTCACTGGTGACAAGAGCGCGTCTATAAATGTAACTATATCACCATGTGGCGGGAGTCTGTCTTTTATTCCATACCAGTTGCTTAGGGGAAGTAATGGTGAGAGTGGCATAGGAGCCAGCTGAGGTCCTTCCCAGTATTTGGCTATCTTGCCTTCACTCTAGATGCTCTGGCTAACCTGGCATGCCCCTTCCATTTGGTCAGGCCCATTGGGGTGGTCAAGAAGTGAGGAGGAAGTTCCAGTGTACTCGGTGGCCTCCCCAGGCTCTGGAGTTTTCTGGTGCTCCATGGACATTAGTGTCCCCTGCATTTCCCTGCTATCTGACCAACCAGGAAGCATTCAGGCTGCTAAGGCAGCTCTCCTGGCCCCTCAGAAGAGGTTTGCATGGTGCCGAGGCTACCCCTGTTTTAGGCCTATTGGGCAGGGTTGTCATGTCCTCAGAGCACAGAGTCTTCAGGGCGGGAAAGGGGTGTCTTATGGATTTGAGTGCTTCTCTTAAAGATCTTCAAGGATTAGCTAGACTCACTCAGACCCTGGATGAAGACATGGATCCTTGGTCCAATTTTCTTCCCAAGGGCAGTCTATAAGACAGTGGGAATCCACCTCATTGACAATAAGGGACCACACCTCTCCAGCTCTCTCACCCCATTCACATTCATCCAATGTGCCTCCTGAGCTCCAAATATGCAGACCTCCTTTCGCTGCCTCAAAGGCCTGTCTGCCCTGTCTCACAGGACTCGTTCCCACCTCTGTTCTCTCACCCTAGTCCTTCCATCCTGGAGGCTCCTTTCCTCGATTTCTACTCAAATATCTCCCACTTTCCTAGTATGAGCCCATGTCCCCCAGTTCCTACAAACCCTTCTGTAGTAATTCCCACGGTGGCACCTCCCCCTCCACTTGTTTCTAACACTTGGTTATGTTTGCCAAAGAGCCTGCCTGATTATGTTTCCTTGTTATCTAATGACATTTTATGTGTTCTTGTCTGTCCAACCAAGATCGCATGCTGCTCAAGGGCAAGGATGTCTAATTTCCTCATGTGTCCTGTAATATCTTGCATATTTTGAATCCCTAAACTTCTAATTTTAAAAATGTATAGAATTGTTTTGTTGTTGTCCCTCAGGCTTTTGGAAATCCTGCCTCTTGGGCTCTGCTGTTTTCATTTGTGTAGATTTGAGCTCTTGACTCATTTTGCTTTAAAAAGAAAGAAAAAGGAAAAGAAAAAAATCAGGGGGACCGCAGGCAAGTCTTGATAAATGATTTTACATCAAAGCCAAACATCAGGCTAATATTATGCCAATGCTTTGCTTCAAGAATGCCCAGTACACCAAGGCAAGGAACAGCCCAACAAAGCACTCCAGCTTATTCTCAAAAGTTAAAAAAGCCAGCAGGAAAGTGTGCCCGGGAGAGTCCCAGCTTTCTGCAAGAAGTCCTCTTCCCAGGGGAGCCCTCCCTGATTAGCAGCACACTGGTCACCCCTTATCTATATGGTCTTCAGTCTGTATTTTATTATTTGTCTGATGCTTTTGCAACTTTTGTTGTTGTTGGTGGTGTGTGTGTGTGTGTGTGTGTGTATGTGTGGTATCTGTCCCTGATCACCCTTTGGGTGGTAAGCCCTCCAAGAGCAGGGACCTAGTCATCTTTATCTGTTTCTTCTTCCCAGAGAGAGGCCTACATTTAGGTGCCCAGTAACTACATGCAGACTCACTAGTTCTGTGTCAGAAACATTGGGAACTCAGTGCAGAGGGTTAGAGACACAGGCAGAAACCTTCGCTCAGATCAACTTACCCAGCCTCCTTGTCCACCCAACATGCATATAGTGAGTTTGTGGGGAAGTTGGCATCATCACTGTGTGTAAACATTTGTAGATTACCTACCAAATTCAGGTGCCATGCAATGAGGTTATAAAGAGGCATTAGATGGACCCACTGCCCTCACGAGGCTTATAGTCTAGTTGGAGAGTCAAGAAGTTCATAAGATTCTTTTCTTAAAACATTGCAAGATGGTTTTGTTAACAGAGGCCCTAGGCCCATCTTTAAGATGTTGCTATCTTGTTAGTCAAAACTATCTCAGATAAAACATTAAGCAAATGGAAGATGATTGGCAGTAATTAAGTGAGAGTGAATAAGGGTAAATAGAGCTTCTGTATAGATCAGCATAGATTAGAGGGAGGTGTAATGGAGGAGCAATAAGATCTAGGTCTTGAAGATTAGGTGGAATTCTGATAGGCACATGGTTTTGGGGCATTCCAGTTGGGGTGAACGGCTTGAGTCAAGTGAGGAGGCAGAAATACACAGGGTGTGCAGGTGAGGACTGTTGAGCTGCTCCTTCCAGAGTCTAATTTGGAGCTCTGTTAATGGATGGGCAAGGAGAACCAGGCCTGGGCTGGTGCTGGGAAGTTTAGGGACAGTCCTCTCTGAGTCATGATGTGATGGAATCTTTGGGCAGCCTTGGGGCCATGGGAGCAGTGCATTCCTCTCTTAGGAATTAGTAGAACCAGAGGGAGAGATCTCATTCTCTTTCTCACTCCAGATTCCAGGATTTTTAATCCGATTACTGCAGAGAGATAGGACAATCTCTTCTACATTCCCCTTTTTGTAGGGAGGAGGCCAATTCAAAACAGACCACCCCTTTGTCATCTTTACCAATAACTGTCTGTTGCATGCCCTGTAGGGAGCACTGCAGCCAAGCTGTTCCCTGACCTTCTCCTTTCCTGCGATGTGTCACACCGTTCCTTAAAGCCTGAGCTCTGATGTTCTTGGCCGGATGCTGCCAGAAGAGAAAGAAAAAGGGGCCATATTTCTGGAGTCACCTGGGGAGGGCAGCTGGGGCTTTTTCCTCTTCCAATAGGTCTAACCTTTCCCCTAGAGGTATTTAGAAGCTCTTAAGGTCATGGCTGGACACTTGCAAGCAGGGCCTTGGCCAGAGATCCCAAATCACTGGAGAAGATCCCACACCAGCAAAGGCCAAGCAAGTCACTTGAGTGTACCCTGTCCAGTGGTACTTTGAGGGAGGCTGCAGCTCCAAATGCTTGACTTGGAATTTAATCTCATCATGACAACTTCATGTCTCATCTCATTCCTTTTCTATCCCCTCCATAATCAGTAAATGAGAGTAGAACCGGAAGCTGATGCCCAGCCCAGGCAGAACTCCTTTATTCAGTGGCAGACTTGTAACCATTTAAATACTTACTCTGTGCAGGATGCTGAACATTGGATCTGAATCCTGGAGGGACCTCTGGAGCCAGCTGGAAGGAGCCCTCCTCCTCCGAACTTCAGGGGGCAGCCGAGCCCAGACATAGGGCTGTCTGGGGCCTTGGTCATTCCCCCGGGAGCTGCTTCAGGGTCATCCTAAGAGACCCATAGATTAGAAACTAGTGTTCACTTGAATCTAGCCAAAGTTAGGCATTTGAGTCTAGCATCTACCTTCCTACAGCTGCAGACAAACCTCAGGAAGGCAAAGGATGATGTCCTAACTATGCTGATCTGTGACTATACTGTTAGAGCATAAAAACCCATAAATTTACCATGTTTTGTTTTATTTTTCTTTTCTCTTCTTTTACAAAATAAAGGTTCCTTTTGAAACTTTCAACTTTGTTTCTTCTGAACTCCTAGCAAACTGTTTTTCCTACCTGGATCAGAGAGGTGATGGGACCTGGGCAAGCTGCTGGCTGGCATCGGGCCTTGCAAGTCTGAGATGACTGTGAATGTTCATTCCTTCTTTTCTGAGCTATTCATTTGAGCACATTAAAACATTTTCCATATTCAGATCAACATAGCCCTATGATCCTGGGCTGCCCGTAGCTCCTTCAATGGATCCAAATGTTATGAAGGTAATGATGACAGCTTAACTCTCCTGAGTTAGATCTTCCGGGCCAAGGCAGAGTACATGTTTATTTTGGAAAAAGACAAACTTTCACCCACTTGAATTCCTCCAAAATTAGTGTCAGGGGCTGACCACAAGAGTTCCATATTTCTTAGCTTTTGTTTTACCAAACAGATTATAAATGCTCCCGTGACACCTTCTTTTGAGTCCCTGGCAAAGCCTGCCTGCACGTGAGGTTCAGAGCAACTCTCAAGAGGGTCTAGGAAGCTGTTTGGTAAAACAAAGGCTAAGAAATATGGAACTCTTGTGTAACCTAGAACAGGTAATGCAACCTCTCCGCATCCTCCCCATTCCTAATTGGGGGTTAGACACACTAACTGCTTTCTAAGAGGACTATTATGAGGTAGAAATGAGCTAGAGTTTCAATAAAACCATGCATTTAAAAAGTATATTACACTTTTAAAATCTTTTTGCAACCATTATCTTACTAGAAAGACCTTTGAAAAGTTTAAAGTGCAGACCATTAAGGCATCATTATTAATAAGCAAGCAATATAATCATTTGGCACATCATTACCTGTTGGAGTGGTTTGTCTGCAATTGGAAGTCTTAGGGGAATCTAAAAGGCGATGCTTGTTCCCAGGCCTTTAAGTCCCAATCCCCCCAGTCCCGCCCCCTGGCTGGGCTTTTCAGGATTGTGGGTTCTTTCCAATAGTGATTTCAGGGTATGAGCTATATTTCTGCCACACTCTGAGATTCCAGGAAACCTAACAACACCAAGAGACTGAGGAGCCCTCCAGGACTCCTGAAAAGTAATCTGACCTTGGCTGTGCCCCTTCCATGCCTGGCCGTTCTCCCTCACCTGTGAGGATAGAGGGTCCATACCAGCTGCCATCCTGTATGAATGAGAATTTGCCCTTAGACTTAGCACCCCCAAATCTGTAGGCTGAAAGGCTGTATCCACAGTATATCTGCCAGGTTCCACTTGTTGCTTTCATCTTATAAGCAAGACATTATTGTGGGCTCCCTACATGCCTGACCCAAGGTCTTTAAAAGCTCAGACAGCTTATCGGTGGGTCTAGAGATGAGGGGCATGCATGCCTAGAAGACACCTGGGCCTGCGGGAGTTACTGGGAGTGGAACGAGGCTTTGGTTGTGAAGGGCCTGGCTCGGCCACGTAGTGATCTGAGACTTGGCAGGTCAACTCTAGCCTCAGATCCATCATCTTTAGCACCCCTGATACCTCGTCCTTAACCTTGCCCTTCCCTCAGCCCTACCCTGCATCAGGCCAGCTGACTTGTGCCTTAGGTCTCAGTTTAAATATAATCTTCTCAGGAAAGCCTTTCTAGGCCTCCCTCAGCTAACCTCCATCTCTATACTATTTTCTTCTTCTTCTTAATAACACTCCCCAAATGCTGTAATTTATTTGTCTGCTTATTGTCTGTCACTTCCCTCTAGTTTGTAAGCTCCTTGAGGTCAGGGACTGTGCTGAGTTGCTCAACACCAAATGTGTTGTGTCTGGGGCAGTGCTGAGCACATAAGATGCTTCTTAAGTAAAGGTTAAGTGAAATATCAGCCCAGGCTTGTAGGTCTTTGTCTTCAACTCTGTATTATCATTTCTTACATTTGTTCGGTGTTTGTTTTTACCAAAGCTCAGGATGTAGATTAAAGCACTTGTCATTCTCATCACACAGATGAAACAACTGAGGCACAAACATGGGGTCCCCAAACCAGAGAGTGGTACAGCCCATGTTAAGAGATCCCTTGCCCCAGCCTCTTTCCACTGGCTGGTGCCATCTCTCTAGGCACCTTCTTTTTCTGTCATGGCGATGTTATTGTCGTATTTGGCAATGTGTTTACGCCGGAGGAGTCAGAGCCATTGTGTGTTTGTGGCGTCTGGAAATACACAGCAGAGTCCCAGGAGAATGCCACTGTCGGTCCTTACCACAATTAGCAATTGTCAGGCCAGGGGTAGTGACTGGGTGGGTGTCATTCCCTATGTGGCTGATTCTTCCAGTTAAAACACCACTGCCTGCTCCTAACAGTGGCAAAAGGGAGTGGGGGAGGGGTGGTCCTAGGACTACAGCCCCACTTCTGCCTGGTACTTCTGCCTGTCTACCCTCCCCCACGGACCTAGGTCCTTTCTGCTTGAGAAATGTCTTGATGTGTCTAGTGGAATTCCTATGGCCTGATGGAAAGGAAAGAGGAGTGCTAACCAGCCAGGTGACTTCTGGGCTTCAGTTTCTCCATCATTAAAATGGGCCAGTAGGTGGGAAGCAGACAAGATAAACTCAAGCATCCTTCTAGGGTTCCAGTTCTATCGTGAAGTAAAGTCTTAGCGGAGCCTGGTTCTGACACCTGTTTCCAGGTGCTTTCTTAGGGAAGGAAGATGGCAGGTTAAAGGTGATCAGTGAGGGTTTGGAAGAACCCTCTCCAATTCCCCTGGGACTCCCCTTCTACAAGAGGAGGTTCTGTTATGTGGAGTGGGGCAGGGACTTGGAAATCACTACCGAGCGAGAGAAGGGTCTGGATCCACTTCCACAACAGCAGCTGGAGCACCCGTTAGAAGGAAGTGGGTTGAGGTGTGACAGAATGGGCACTGCCCAGTGGTTTCTACAAAACGGAACAGCTGTGTTATCAGGAGGGACAGCGTCTGGTCTCCTAATGCCAGGGAAGAAGGAGGCTGGCTACTGGGGGGAGTGAGAGTACCCTTCAACTAGGAGCCCTGGTTCCCACCTCCAACACGACACTACGCTGCAGCCTGTCATGGGCTCATTCTCAGCCTCGGCTTCCCATCTGTCAGATGGCTGCATTAATCGCGGCCTTGCCAATTGGTTTGGGCTTGATAAACTGCTACAAAATCGGGGGTTATTACTGCTGTGATTTGCATACACACACACACACACACACCCATACATACCTACCTGGAGTGCTCAGGGTTGATACTAATGTGAGATGATTAACACGATCTTGTCACATACCCAAAGGATTGTGTCTTTTAATCTGAGGCAGAAGGGAGGGGGAGGGAGAAAGAACCGAGTCAGAAAGCCGGTGGCCTTGAGAGGAACAGGCTTGAAAATTACTGAATGGAGCTACGCTGTATTGGGGAGGCGGGGGAGAACTCTGTGGGACAGAGGTGAGTCACAGTGCATGACTGTTGGGGAGTCACCTTGAAATTGTGCCAAAAAAGTGGAAATATTGGGACTTGGGTTTATCTTCCTTTCATCAGGTACATCAAGTTCTGGATGGCTTCCCACTGGCCAGAGACCTGAGGTGGACGGCTCTCCCCTGCCGCCCTGGGAAGGCTTTCTGCTGGCTTCGGCCCTGCTGAGCAAAGTCCGCCTGTTCACTGGAGTTCACACAGACTCTTTGCCAGGCCTGCCCAGAATCCTGTCTCCTCTGACTTCCTGTGCTCTTGCATAATATTTCCTTGCTTCTTGAATGCCTGCCCCCAGTGTGGGGGCAGCTCACTGACGCTGCTGAACGGGGAGCAGGATGTAGAGGGAGGACAGGGATGTGGGAATGTCACCCAGGGGTGCAATGGGCCCTGTGGATGGCAGGAGAACAGGGCTCCCCAAATTACTTGGCAGAAGATTTTAGCATAAGGGTAGTTAGGGAGACTGTGCAAGTGTACACGCACACACCAGTCCTCGTAAGTTATCTTTCCTGTAAAATTGTTTTTTCAAGTAGCTAAGTTGTTTTCTTCTGATTATAAAAAATATACATGTTCTCTGTGAAAAGTCACAGTACAGGAAGGCATCCAGATAAAAATCACCAAAATTTCATCACCTAGAGGCAACCCCTGTTAACACTTTGATAAACAGCGTGAAGGTCAATTAGCATATTCCCTCTTTATTAGATAGGATTATCTCTGGCTATCAAGGCACATAGATGTAATATAGCTGTATTAAGTTCTACGCATGGAAGTATCACAATTCAGCCCCTGTTCATTGACACGTCCTGGCTCAGAAAACAGGCTCTAACCAGCCTAAAGAGTATTCGCAAGCCTGAAAACAGCATCTCTTCCATTTGCCGGACCAATATGTTTGTTAGTTCTGGTGTCCCAGAAGTAACTACAAATTAAAAGGTTTTGTGCTCATGTAGGCCTTTCTCTAGGCTTAGAATAATTCACGTGATTACAGAGAACAGGCTGCGGCCATGAGGCTCTCGGGGCTGGGCTGGGTCTCCCAGTGTAGCCCATGTGTCTGCTTTGAGCAAGAAGCCACTAGCTGGGAGAACAAGTTTCCTCCAATGGCCTTGCTGTGCCTAAGATTTTAAAGCTCCATTTGAAATTTTAATTGGTGATTGTCCTCCTGAAATTTTGTGACATAATCCATATCTTTCTCCTTTGTACAGTAGTGTATTCATTATACTGAAAAAGTTAATGCATATTTAATATCATTCGTATTTGTTACAGTTAGAAACTCTAAAAAAATTTTTTTAGTTGAAATAGATGCTATCAATACAATGTTTTTGTCCCATCCTCGAAAGATATATATTATAAATAAAGATATATATTATTAATTTACCTGTCCAGGGCCACAAATACCTTTTCTTAACAAGAGAATTGGATCACTTTTTATGAAAAGCATAATCTTCATGCCTTTTGAAGGCTATGAGATATCTGGAAGAATCTGTGACATCCATTGCTAAACTAATAAAGGATAGTTCCTTGCCGGTTCAATGTGAGCCCCCCAGTATGAATGAGATGCAAAGTGAATGAACATATTGACGGGGCCATCCTGGGGTGGAAAGCGTGCAGCAAAAACAGCTGCCAGGACATCTGTGGTGATCACTGCTGAGAAGCTGGGCTTACTTGTTCATCAGTAGCTTTTCCTTGTAAAACTTCAGAGTTCCCTGGGGGGCAGCTACTGAGGATGTAGAAATTGAGAAGAAAGAGTGAATATCTCAAAGATATGTAGCCAGTGAGGACTTTGTCTCAAAAGAAAGATAGTCCCCTCTTTAATAAATTGGCCGGGAGAGAAATGAGCAACATATAGTTATAGAAGATATACCAACAGACATATAGCACATAGGAGTCAGGTAGGATGCCGTCTCCTCGCAAATGTATATGTGTATGAAAGGGAGTACATATCCTAGAAGTAAATACATTATTTTATTAATTTATCTTTATTATTGAAAGTATTATAGATGCCCCCTCTTTTTCCCCATTGACCCCCTCTACCCCGCTCCAGCCCCCTCCCCAGGCCTTCACTGCACTATATTTTTTAAGGGTTGTGATGAGCTTTCTCTCTCTGCTGATCATGGTTGGAAGTTTGGTCTAAATTTACAGTAAAGTTCAACATAAAGATGACTCATGTTCACTTGGGAGCCAGGTGTCTATAGCATTTGCCTGTTTTCTTTGAATCATTTTTAAGTTGGATTGTTGTTGTATTTTAATTTATTTAATCAGGAGTTTTAATATGAGGCTGGGGCTCGTTGGAAATTGCTTGTTAGGTTTACTTTTGTTTCCTAGCGCTGTTCTAGACTCTTCTTCTAAACCAAAATCATGATAATGCTAGTCAGTTTAAACACATTTATTTTAAAGTTCTCAGGCATCATTTAAAACAAAAACTTGCAACAGAATTTAGCATCAATAGAATCGTAAGTATTTTCCCCCATTTTGTTTTATCACCAGGGAAATAATTTATTATGACAATTTACACAATTATAGTTGCTCCTTCAATTTATTCACCCAGGACTCCTTTTCCTAGAATTATTGGCCAGACTGTTATTACATGAAATTCTTGACTGTACTCCTGAGGGGTTAGGAGAGGATAAGAGTTAGGAAGAGGAAATAATATCACCTTTGCCTGCTTTACAACCTTGTAGACATGTTGGCCTTTAGCAAGTTGGTCCTGCAATTGCTCCTCTTCTTGGTCATTACCTGATGTTGGGGGGGGAGGGGCGGGGAGGGGGGTCTTTGCCACGTGTGCACATTTGGGAAGTGGGGAGGGACAACAAGACTGAATTGGTCCTCAGAATTATGAAGCAGGACTTGGTTGAAACTGATACTTCTGTACAGTGAACGTGCAGCAGCTGTTGGCATGGCAACCCCTACGTGGAAAAGCGCACGCTGCTGGCAGATGACTTTTGCAGTCCTCAGTGTTAATCTGATAAATGGCTTTTTTAATAGTAGTTTGTGGGCTAATGGAAAGGTCGAAGCAAACCTTCATTAATGGGAAGAAGGATGGGGATTTTGAAGTCACCGAGTGCACACAGTGGAAAACCACAGCCAAAGTGTCTCTTGTTCACATCAGATATGCTTGGAGCATGGCAAGCCAAAGCGATGGGGACTACTGTTTGTCTTGAAAGGGTGTAGCTGCCATTATCATTTTAGATTTCAAGCATGGGAAGGTTAGGGAGTCCTTTTTATTTAAGGCATGAGAGTTTAGGTTTCCATTGTGGTGTTTTTCCTTCGGTGGTGGTGGTGGGGTGAAGGTGGGTCTTTTTTTATTGTGGTAAAATATATATAACATAAAATTTACCTAATTTTAACCATGTTAAGTGTACAGTTCAGTGGCATTCAGTGCATTCACATTGAGCAGCTATCACCACCATCTATCTCTAGAACTTTTTCATCTTCCCAAACTGAAATGTCTACATCTATTAAACCACAAGTCCCTAGTAGCCACCACTCTACTTTATGAATTTAACTACTCCAGGCACCTCATAAAGTGGAATCATACAACATTTGACCTGTGTCTTACTGATTTCACTTAGTCTAATGTTTCCAAGTTTTATTCATTTAGCATTGCCAGAATTTAATTCCTTTTTTTGTTTGTTTATTGTTGTTTTTGTTAATCCTCACCTTTCCCATTGTTTTTTAGAGAGAGTGGGAGGGAGGGAGAAAGTGAAAGAGGAAGAGAGAAAGAGAGAAACATTGATGTGAGAGAGACACATCGATTGGCTGCCTCCCACATGCTCCCCAACCAGGTCTGGGATTGAGCCTGCAACCTAAGTATGCAGCCTTGACCAGGAATCTAATCCATGACCCTTGGATGGACAGGCTCATGCTCTCCCACTGAGCCACACCAGCCAGAGCAGAATTTCATTCCTGTTTAAGGTTGAGTAATAGTCTATTGCATGGATATACCACATTCTGATTTTCTATTCTGTAAACGGACACTTGGGTTGTTTCTTCCTTCGGCTATTGTGAATAATGCTGCTAGGAGCATGGGTATCCAAAGCCTCTGCTGTTTCCATGGGGAAGTGGTTGGTGGATTGGAGCTGCAGGAAGCATCACTGTCCCAAAGTGCGTGGGGAGCTCTTAGCTCATCAACTGAGCCTTCATTCAGCACCCAGGCAAGACAGGATCCTCGGCCAGGAGCCCTGACCCTTAAAAAGTTTAAAATTTAGATGACATTAATAAGGAGAGTTTTTTTTAAGTTGCCATAATTTGTCTAATTTATATCTGCCATATATTATTCAAACGCGATGAGCCATTATTTGGCTCTAAGCTCAGTGATGGATAGAAAATAGTGCTCAACACTTGTTAACAAAATAATAGACATAAAGTAGGTGCTAGAGACAACTGTGTTCACTTGATGAGGTCTTTTAACAAATGGACAGAAGGAATAAGAATGAACAGAGGTGACACACCTTGCATTTATGTAGCACTTCTGAGTTTCAAAGGCATTCATAGAGTTATCTCTTCTTTGCAGTCTCATAAAGTGAGAGACTAGTAGAAAATTAGTCAAATGGACAGATCAAAGGAATATTTTTCCCCCTCTAAAAACCACGAATTATATCAAGCATTGCCATTGTTATGTCTCTCAGACCCTTTTCCAAAGGGAGTCAATGGGAGCAGAATTTTACACAGGTCAAGGGTCTTCTAAACTATATACCTGAGTGATTAAAAGGAGCATTGTGTCATGTGTCATTGTACCATCTTCTGAAATAACCCACCACTGTCTCTTGTGTGTTTCCGTCAGCTGTCATGACGAATGGCCCGCGTCATCACCAACAACAAATATTTAGTCTGTTTCAGTTGTGTGTACAGGGAGCTATCGAGTATCATTTGCTGTTTGTAAGCAGCTTAAAAGCAAGGGCAGACTGAATTATGTTTATATATGTCTCAAGTGCCTACCGTCCTTAGCAAGGCCTATGTGTAGTAGATTCTCAATAAATATTTATTACCTGAAAGTTCAGATCTTCTTTTAAAACATTGGGGAAAAGAAACAATGTAATGGTCGTTAGCATCCGTGTAAGATGTGCTTATGTGTATACATCTACCCTGTATGTCTGATATGAGAGTGAGTCCGTGTCTGTTGGTATTAATGTGTATGCACTTTTTTAAGTGTTGAGTGACTTTGCCTTTCAGATCTGAATTGGGCACCTAATGGGCTTGAGGGAAAGATTGGGGCTGAGGTCATGTGCCAGCATTGAAAAGAGCAAGGATAGGGAAGGCGTATGTTGCAGGGGAAGTAACCCTGAGAACAGATAGGTCTAAGGCTGACTGGCCAAACCAGGATGTCGTTACAGGGAGCATTCATTTCTGACCTTGAAGAGCCTTCCTTGGTTTTGCCTTGTTGGTTGTTTTGAGAGGAAAAACTATGACACTTGACTATCCTAACCTTGGAGGCCCCCTTTCTATAGAAAATTTAATATCTCTGTACATTCTTAGTGCCTGTGTTTCTATACGGCACACTTATAGTCACGCTATCTTTTATTTTGTTAAATAGGACCTCCTGGGTAGTCCAATCAGCAAAAGGAGGAAGGAAACTTCATCTAATAATATATCCTGAGACAAGAAATCTTTCCAAAATACAGCATGGGCTTTCGATGACGCCATTGATGAGGTTGAAAGTCAGTCTCATGCGGACATACAACGGTGACTCAGTTGGCCATTGAAAGCCATTGACCATAGTGATGCAGGTCAAAGGAAATGGATCAATCAGTAGAGATTATTTAGTGGTTAAAAACTTGAATATAGGGCCTCTAGAGAGAAAAAAAAGAGTTCCTTCATGATGTCCCCTGTCCCGGCTGAATCGTACACATACTTGGACAAATCCCTCTTGGTTTGGGAATAGCATGATGTTGGGAGCCCAAGAAAAGGAAGCACATCCCCTCCGCTGCCCACGTTGGCTGTGGTGATGCCCCGTGGTGGGCAATCCTGGGGTTGGTGAGAATGAAAAGTGGGTCTTTGAGCCACTCCGGGGTGCCAGGGTTTTTCCGCATTAAGTTTTAAAGCCATGTATTAAAAGCAGCTACGTAAGTGGGCACCTTATAAAAGGCTTTATAGGAGAGGCAGAGTCCTCCTTTCGGAGCCTGTTTTGTTCAGTGTCAGGGGAGGGAAAGCCAAAACCGGTTAATGTTCTTGTTCTGCACTGGGAATGGCTCGCCTGGAGCCACTCCCGCAGCCTGCACGAGCGGTCCTTCTTCCTCTCTCGCGTGGGTGCAGACTTGAGCCAAGGGTTGGATTGGGAAGTTCCCCATGGACAGAGAGGCTGTTCACTATTTAGGTATATGCTCTGTAGCTCATTTCACATGGAAAGAGAAGAAAAACTATCCAGTTTATTCTCAGGGTGGGCTGGGCCTTGCCAGGTGGAGCAGAGAAATCCCCTAAGGATGACCCCGGGGAGGAGCCTAGTTCTACCTGAAGGCACCGAGAAGACGGCTCCCTCAGACCTGGGTGACCCATTGCTTCTCAGTGGGCAGTGGTTCTGGGTGCTCTAGGTCAGAGTCTTAGATGATAAATAGTCCTAAGAAATCTTTATTGCATTGTATTTGAATATTAATGTCCTTTGAAATTCTTTTAGATAGTTTTAGTGGTGGGGTGGGGGGGGGCTGGAGGGGGGACTGCTTTGCCCCGTCCCCTGGAGATGGGAGAGGAGCATGCAAAAAAGAGCATAAAAACAAGATACTGCTGATGTGGGTGTTTCTGGGGGGCTGGGGGACTAGGACAGATATTAAGGGTGGGCTCCCCTGTGGTCAAAGCCCTAATAGTCTCAGGGTAAGAATATCCTGTAAGCAAGGGAAGGATGGCCTGATTCACTCTGGTGGTGACCTGGTGGTTCAGCTGAGGTTCAAGGTGAGTCAGATCAATAGGGGGTCACTAGGTGGGAGATGGTCAGCCCTTCTATTGCTCAATGAGGAATCGGGCCGGCGGGCTGTGGTGTCGAGCAGGTGTTGGAGGAAGAGTTCCATCAACGTTTTCTCTGTTCCTGCTACAGAAAAACTCCATTGAGATGTGCACCTCCACTTCCAGGAAGTTTTATGTGCATTTACCCATAGCTGCTGCGTGGGGTGAAAACGTCAAAATTCAATTACGATGATGTTTTTTCCAGAATCCACATTAGGGCTTTTTGTTTTTAAAAATAGGACACAAAATGTAGAAGAAACAGAAAACAGCTGTCTACAAAGTTAGTGAAAGCCCCTCACCTCCACCCCCTTTAAAACCTGAAGAGAGAAAATAGCTGAGCTGTAGCGAATACTTCCTGCAAAGAAACTGTAATTATGGGGCCCAGTTAGTCTTCTTAAGAGGCAGCCTTGGAATAGCCTGGGTGCTATTTTGAATATTTGAGAAAAGGGTGACATTCAATGCGAAATGGAAATGAGTCTGGCATTGGGGCCGTTCCTGCCCGGCTCCAGCTGCCCCTGGGGGGAGCCCAGTTCCCTCTCCTGTGTGGAATCCAGTCCTTACTGCTGACTCTCCCACCAGCAGGGGATCTACTTGGGCTCCTGTGAGAAGTTAGGGGAATGGTGAATCTGCTTTTCACTCTACTTCCAGGGCCAGCTGCCCAATATCAAGGGAAATGAGATTTGTTGGAGTGGTTTAAGTCTGGGGGCCAGGATGGAGTCTTCTGTACAGAGCGAAAGAATAAGGACATAAAAGCATCCATAGGCTGCAGGAGAGAGTGGCTGGATCACCTGCCTGTGGGATGAAACTCCCCCGTGACTTCATGGTTGTGCAAGAGTTGGGCAATGTTTGGCCAGGGTAGAGAGGCCTTGGCAAAAGCATTTGTGTTCCTAGTAGATTCCAATCTCCCTGCACTTCCCCCCTCACCCCCACCCCCGCCCAGGGAAAACGAGTACAGGCAAACCTTGTTGCATTGCGTTTCGCTTTATTGCACTCCACAGATGTTGCGTTTTTACAAACTGAAGGCAAGGCCCTCCACCAGCAAAAGAATACACCTCGCTTTATTGTCACACTTGCCTTATTGTGGTGGTTTGGAACCGAACCCACAATGTCTCCAAGGTATGCCCGTGTTAAAAGTTCTGCACAGGAGGGAGAAATGGGTTGCCTTACCTAGCCTAGCATACTTTATTTGTGTCTTCCTAGAGTTTTATCCAACAAACACCCATTCTAGGGGAGGCACTTGGCTGGAGACCTCGGGAATTAAAGGAAAATCAGATGTCTTTATCCCTGCCCGTAAGAACTACAGGCTAGCCCTGACAGGTTTGGCTCAGTGGATAGAGCATTGGCCTTCGGACTCAAGGGTCCCTCCCAGGTTTGATTCCGGTCAGGGGCATGTGCCTTGGTTTCTGGCATATCCCCGGCGGGGGGTGTGCGGGAGGCAGCTGGTCGATGTTTCTCTCTCATCGATGTTTCTGGCTCTCTGTTCCTCTCCCTTCCTCTCTGTAGAATATCAATAAAATATATTTTTTTTTTAAAAAAGAACTACAGTCTAGTGGGGAGTGGGTAAGGGATGACAAGCATGCAGGTGATCACAGTCAAGGGAGGAGAGGGTAAATGCCATGATAGGGAAGTGGGGGAAGTGGCTCTAGCCCCGCAGGGGAAGAGCTGCACTCAAGGAGCCAAAGAGCCGCATGTGGCTCTCAAGCCGCAGTTTGCCAACCACTGCTCTAGGGGGTTCTGAAGAGGAGAAATGGGTTAGAGTAGTAAGATGGTAGGCCTTGGAGCCAGATAGCCTGGGCTCAAGGCCTGCTTCAGTTGCTTATTAGCTGAGGCATCTTGGATGAGTTACTTAAACACTCTGTACCTCTCTGCTTCCTCAACTGTAAAATGGGGGTCATTATAGTATCCATGTCAGAGGGTGTGTCTTATGGTTCATAAAGTTGGTCTCAGCTCCAAGACCAGAAAGTGCTGGCCTTGGGCCAGTGACTGAAAACCTCTAGGTCCCAGTTTTCTCATCTGGACATGAAAGGGACTGGACTGGACTGGATAAATGCTAACATTTTGCTTATTCCAGAATGCGATTATTTTGTCACTCAGTATGTATTAAGTGCCTGATGTGTGCCCAGTACTGTGCTGAGCCTGGTGAAAAAAAGAGAAAGGAGAATACATAGTCCCAGCCCGAAAGAAGCTTTAATCTAAGTAAGGAGAGGCCATTACTCTTCAGGAGACTATTAGGGAATTAAAGAATATTAGAAGTTAAAACTTGGTGGTGTGGTGGTAAGAGACTAGGAACAGAGTTTACAGTGGACCAGCGTCACCGGGAGATTTGATAACAACCATACATCCAACATATAGAACCAAAAGGCCACAGACAGGAGCTCAGATTTGTTTACCAAAATTCCAGAATGCTGAAGCTTGGAACATTGCATTAATATTTAAGTTAAATGGTGGGAAAATGCCAGTTATCTTTTTAGAATTTAGATGGGACAAGATCTATAAAACTCCCTGCCCAAAGCAGTAGTGTTATCTGAAACTATACAGAGGCATACACTGTTTTTTGTTTTGTTTTGTTTGTTGTTGGTTTTTTTCATGGATTCCTGGATGATTATCCCAGTAGAACATAGTGTCGGGCACAACACAGGCACAAAACAATTCACCTGTTGAATGACTGGTGGAAAAACCCAGTGCTCTGCACACTTCAGCTTTGAACTGCCCTGAGCATTGTGGTGATGTTTTCAGCCCCCCCACCCCTACCCACCCCCCAAGGGGCAGCCCACAGAGGCGCCCTGTAGAGCCCTCCAGCCACAACTTTTCTTTCCTTCCTTTTTCTTTCTTTCTTTTTTTTTAAGAGAGAGAGAGACAGAGACACATCAATTGGTTGCCTCCCACACATGCTCTGACTGGGATCGCACCTCCACTTGGATATGTGCCCTGACCAGGAATCAAACCCACGACCTTTTGGTGTACGGGCTAACACTCCAACCAACTGAGCCACACCAGCCAGCGCCAGCCACAGCTTTGTTAGAGTTCAGTGTTGTTGCCTCCTGCCTCCTGAGCCCTCCTTATCAAGATGAATCCTCCTGCTCCCTACGGTTTCTCCACCGTAGGGATTGCAGGGCCTCTCTTCCCAGCAGGGTTTGAATTTAGGTTTTGAGGAAACTTGGCAACAGCCTCAAATTTTTCCTGCCACCTGACTACCCCGTAGTTCCTCAAGGTCGGTATGCAGATTGAGCCACTAGTGACCCTGGTCTACACCGGGGACAGGAGACTTCACAGTGCTTGGCAGAGACTGCTGCTTGTTCCGAGTGGTGCAGACAGTGAGGTCACCCCAGCCTGGCAACTGAGGGCACCGTGCAAGGGGTGAGCGAGGCTTGAGTGGGCCTTGAAGGGTGAGGAGAGGCCAAGTGGGCCACGCCCTTCGCACTACTCCTCACTAACCAGTCACCAGATAGGTCTGGGGCCTTATTCTGCAGTAAAGAAATGAGATGGAAATGACAGATGAGGCACAAGCATGAAATCCCTGGCCTGACCCAGTGACTGAGAATTCCCACTCGTCCCCCGAGTCAGCGGTGGCATCCCGACTCCAGAGGAGCAGACCCCAAACCCTCACAGAGCTCTCTGCTGCTGCTTCACAGTGAGGAGCCCAGAAACCCTGGTCACACCTGTCAGTGCGTTCTGTTCACGTAGCACCCTCTGTGCAGGCGCAAGCACATATCATATCTGCCATCAAAGCACACCGTCACGTAAGCACCCACAGAGGCAGGGAGGCCAGATGGGGTCATGCAGGTTCAGAGGGGTGAGAGGCACGGCGACGTGCCGTTCTAACCCTTCAGAGAAAATCAGAGATGAAAATCGGACAGAACTGGAGTCTGCTTTCCAGGCCCTATTCTAAGCACCCTTTCTTCTCTCTCATATTTTACTCTTGTCTCATTCCCCCTTCCCCCTCCTTTGCTTTCACAAAAAAGGTTCCCCCAACCCCCCACCTAAAAAAATAAGCAAGATGGAACCAAACTTTGCAGCCTCCAAATGTATGAAATAAACATTATTCCTAATGAGTCTCTGGGAAAGGGCTCACCTTTGAACTTGGCCAAGGATTATGGAGGAAAGAAAAAGTCTAAAGAACTTGATAGAGTGTTAGAGCTTCCTGGGTTTTTTAAGTCCAGTTACATATGACATTTCTTTTCCTTAATAAGGTCAGTTCTAGAAATCCTTCCTGGCGGATTAGACCATGTCCAAAAGCGGAGACCTGGGGCTGGCTGCTGACGCTAGACATCTGGGTGCTAGGCAACAATCGGGTAGGAGGTCCCGTTTCTAGAATGCTCCTGCTTTCCTTGCAAGCCAGGAGAGGGGCATGTAG
>NW_006383011.1:15849533-15860223 GCF_000327345.1 Myotis davidii | reverse complement strand
CGGGGGGGGCGCGGGGTGGGCCGGAAAAGATCAGGCAGATGCTCAAGTGAAGCTGGCAGCTAAAAGTAATAGGACCCAGGAACTCACCCGGACCAGGTCTTTTTCCTGGAGACCTTGCCTGTTTGTGTGCTCATCTCTATTTCTTTTTCTAAGGAATAATAAGAATAGCAAGATTTCTTTAAAAAAAGAAAACTTTCCCAAAGATAAAATACCACTGGCTACCTGCATGCCCCGTATGAAAGAGTACACATTTTCATTCCCCTAATTATCTATGCCCCACAGCCAGGAAGTTCGCCTATAGGCATCGAGGTGAATCATTCCCAGAGTGACTTCAGTCCAACTAAGAATGTGTAACTGCTGAGCGTATTCCAATCGCGGTCCCAGAGCATTTGTGGCTGCCCTGTGTTTGTTGCAGAAAAACCAGTACGATTTTGTTTCCCTTTTCTCGAACCTTCCAAGTTTCCATCTTAATGCTTTTAATCATGGCAGATCCAAACAAATTCTGTGCTTCCCACCCGGTGATGGCACGAACTGCGCCAGGCACTCCTGTCCCCACAGAGGTCTCGGGGAAAAGGCTTATGGAATCCAGAAACGTGCGCAATCCTTTCTGAGCTGTTACTGCCTCGCGGCAGTGGCTGCCTTTCTCTTCCCTCCGGTCCCTGAACACAAAGCCAGGCACATGGAGATGATTAGCACATGCCCATGTCCATGCCACTGATCTTCCAAAATAAGCCATCCTGGCCCGGCCTGCCTGGCTCAGTGGTTGAGCGCCGACCTAGGAACCAGGAGGTCACGGTTTGATTCCCGGTCAGGGCACACGCCCGGTTTGTGAGCTTGATCCTCAGGGTGGGGTGTGTAGGAGGCAGGCAGCCGATCCATGATTCTCTCTCATCTCTGATGCTTCTCTCTCTCTCTCTCTCTCTCTCTCTCTTTCTCTCTCCCTTCCTCCCTCCCTCCCTCCTCCCTCTCCATCCCCCTCTCCCTTCTTCTCTGAAATCAATAAAATAAAAACAAATAAAAATAAATAAATACATAAAACAAGCCAGCCTGCAAAGAGCAGGTTGCCTGGTGGCCTTGGGGTTTGTCGGAGGTTCCCTAGCATTGGTAACTTAGCTGTGACCTCAGAAGCCTTGGCTCTGGCAAGGCAAGGTCTTTGCGCTAAAACAGGCTCAGTGCCCATGGAGATAATCACTTCTTGTAATATCCGCACAATCATCTCATTGTCAAAGCCCAAGAAATGCAAAAGCAGAAGCAATGCTGCAACGGGGCTGCCCATGGCTCAGCTAACCCAGGATTCTGCTCCTGGCTGAGGGCACCTTGGGACACCTTGGGAGGGATGGTCCCAGCCTTGGTTCTGGAGGTCAGCCCCCACTGCTAAGGCCTGCACCCCTAAAACCTGAGCCGAGTGCCGCTTTAGCAGGCCTCACGTGCCTGATTCCGCTCCATCTTCTTGGCCCTTTCACTGCCTCTGTCTTGGCTATTCCTGTGTGTCCTTAAAATCTTACAAGGAAAGCCCGGCAAGAGGCTCGCTTTCTCCCGCCTCGGGTGGTGGCTATGCTCTGTGCTCCCCAAGCTCTCATTCCTGATTTCTGCAGCAATAGCTTCCACACGACCGAGTGCCAGGCATGTGTCGGGCCCGGTTCTAAAAAGGCTACACATATACATCAGTTATCCTTCAGGAGTGCTCTAGGAGGCAGGGACTCAGAGAGTCATTGTTTGCAGGACACGAAGGTTTAGAAAGCCTGAAGTAACTTGTCCTGGGTCACAGAGGAAGAGTCTGAGCCCCCAGCCCAGGCAGTCCCTCTGGCCCCGGGTCCTGGTCTGCTTGTCTGTCTCTAGCACGAGGCTGTCAGACAGATCATTGAGGGCAGCCTAGTATATATATACCTCCTAGTTCTGTATCCCCAGTGCCTGCCACAAAGTAGACACTCAGTAAACGTTGAATGAATGAAAGCGAAGGCTCACTGAACACAAACACCAGATGAGATATTATTTCCAGAGCGCCTCGTTTCTTGCAAAAATGTTAAAATGCAAAGGAGTATTTGCTCTTTTAGCTCAAGCTTGGCTTTTTAGAACCCTGGTTGCTTCAGATCTTGCTTCTCGATGTCACAGAGTTGTGGGAGGTGGCTGCAGTGGGTAGAGGGCAAATTGGTCCCAGTCTTTGAGGCCATGGGAAATCACCAGATGAAAGGAAAGCAAATATGGCATGATAAAAAACACTTAGGAGGCCCTAGCTGGTTTGGCTCAGTGGATAGAGCACCAGCCTGCAGACTGAAGGGTCCTGGATTTGATTCTGGTCAAGGGCACAACCCTAGATTGCGGGCTTGTAGGGGACGTGCAGGAGGCAGCCAATCAATGATTCTCTCTCATCAGTGATGTTTCTATCTCTCATTCCCTCTCCCTTCCTCTCTGAAATCAATAAAGATATATATATTTTTAAAAATACTTAGGAGAAAGGACTAAGCAGGGGCACAGAAAGAGCATCTCTGAGTTGATTCTGGAGGAATGAACCTTTTCCGGCAGCAGACCTCGGAGTGTCCCGGGCACAGCTGACAGGCAGCTCGAGAGAGCCCCTGGAGTTGCAGCAACCACTCCGCTCAGTTCTCCCCACACTCGGGCTAATCTTGTAAATCGTCTCAGGGAACACGGGGCAGTCTCGGAGGCTTCAGGGACTTTGGGGCTTTTTTTTCTGGGGCTTAAAGTCTTTCTCTGCTGCTGACTCACATGTTAATTATTGCTTTCCTCAAAGTAGAATTAACATTGCGCCCGCCTGCCTGGATATTATACAAGTGTTTTATCTGCCCGGTAGACCCGAGTATGCAGGACGGCCGCTGTGGAACCTCGGCCCCTTCTTGAGCAGTCAGGGCAGCGAGAGGCACAAACACAGAAACCAACCTTTCTTCGCTTTCCAGTCGCTGGGGCAGAGGCTGCTGGGGGTGCTCTGCTCGGCCCAGGAAACAGAGTGCTAACTGCCCAGGGTTAATTGACCAAAATCTTTTGAAAAGTGTGGCCAAGAGTTTCAATTTGCTGTCACCCTCAGCATTAATGGACAGAGCTGGCGTTTCAAAGAAAAACTATCCACTTATTTTCCCTTTGACTGCTGGACTGGATAATGAAGTAAAAATGACATTATCTCTAATAAAAGTGATTTGCAGCAATCATTGATAGAATCTCAGTAGCAGAGATCTGCCATTAGCACGTTAGCCAGATAAGAAGAGCAGCTGGAGTCTATTAACCCCCTCCCGGGCTGGTGTGTGTGTTGGGAGGTTAGGATTGAGGTTTGGGGGCTAGGTTTTTAAACATTAAACTTTGGGCTAATGAAGAGTGTTTACTCCAAAGTGGGTCATTCTTGAACCTCACTTGCTGACCTTTATGGTTGTCATTAGGTTTTTAATTTGTTTGGTGTTTTTTTTCTTAGGATTTTTGTGTTTAGTGGTTTTTGTTTTTGATGTGTGAGTTTTTGTGATGTGTATGTGGTGGTGTTTTTTTGTTTTTGTTTTGTTTATATTTTTGGCTTATTTTCTCACCTCCATGTTACATCACCCAAGGGTGCAACCCTGGCCAAGGCCTGGCATCCTCCCTGGCAGAAACCTTGCTGCAAGAAGAGTATCTACACATGTGATGTGAGGGCTTTGGGCGACGGGGTGGTTTTGGGCAACAGATTCTTCTGTTGTGTCAGGAGGTGGGATGGGAGGCAGAAACCTCCCTGGTCTCCTCAGGGGATGGGGGAGGGGCCGCCCCGTCCAGGCTTGCTCCCTAGTCTCAGTGAAAGCTGACTGGCATCTGGCTCACCGAACACCCCCTGTAGTAGGGCAGCGGGCACAGCCAGCAACTTCTGTGTGAAAACATCCTTAGGGGATGGGGATCAGCTTCCCGGGGACAGTGAGGAGTCACCGGATATTAGGTAACCTAGTGATGAATGAGCCACTACCACTCCTCTTCATTAACCCACTTTCTCTGGTGCTTTTCTTTGGAAAGCACCACAGCGTTTTCACTCTGCGATCCTAACCCTGCAGCTGGGGGTCACTCCAGCCCTCCACACTGTGGCTGTATCTGAACGAGCTGGACGAAACTGTCCTTGCTGCGGTAAGGCACCGTGCCAGCCTCTGAGATACATAAGAAATGTGACATTTTGTGCCCTCAGAGAAGACCTCGAGGATAAGGAATAATGAAGTGATGCTCCCTTGCAGTTAAGTGGTTTAGATCAGTTCTCCAGGCAGGTGTTCAGGCCTGGGGTAGGAGGAGAGATCAGGGTGGGCTGGGCAGAGTGATCAGGAAGACCTCTGTGGAGGTGGTGGGTCTATGTTGGTTCTGAAAGCAGAGTGTTTGGAATGTAAGAAAGGAAGGATTGGATTTCTGGGGGGAGGGGGTCCCTGGGTGGCAGATGGGAGTGTTGAGTGGAGGGTGTCCGTGCAGAGTGTAGGCTGGCTGGAGCAGGTAGGGCGCTACGGGCTTGTGGGAGCTCGGTTTGGAAAGCAAGGTCGGGACTGGCAGACCTCAAGGGGCGTCTAGATGTTGGACTTCAATGTGGGGCAGTAGGAAGCCACTCCTGTTTTTAAACCCGGAGTGACATGCCAAAATGTTTTTTGGGGGGAAGGGGGTGTAGACTGGTGCACTCCCTGGGTTCTGATTGGAATTGTGTTCTGTTTGATCAGCGGTCAAGGAGGCAAGGGGCAAGGGGAAATAGCTGGAGGATTCGGGCTAAAGTCTTTGAAAATAAAACATGACTAGAGCCAGAGAAGGCGTGTGCCCTTGGTGAAGTTTGCTTTTCATCCCACGGGTCGTGTTGAGGAGTTACTGTTCAGCAAGAATGCCTCCCCCAGGTCTCTGTGGGCTGAGCCCAAGCTCCAGCCTGTGGTGGCCTAGGGGTCGCTGCCATATTTAGAGCTCCCAGCAAAGGAACTCGTTCCCCCGGGCTTTGTTGGCGAGCGAGAGGGCTTCTCATGCTTGCTGTACAGTGTGACACATGCTCCCCAGCAGAAGAGGGATCCCAGGCTGGGTTCTGCCCTGCCCGTCACCTGGCACATCAGCCACCAGCAAATCAATGGTATAGGCAGTCATCAGATCCTCTGATTTCATTTACCAGTCCTTTCGTTGTTGAAGGCCCGCCCTTGACTGCACTGGGCATACTCAGTGGTGTTTGTTGACTGAATTCTCTCCACTCTGACTTTCCCTGTCTTGCACCCTGCCCTCCAGCCCGTCTCCTGACCACTGGCACCCCTATTCATGCCCAGCAGCATCTCTGTCCTTCTTGTCCCCCCTGCTCTCCTGATGGCCTCCCCATATCTGCTCCTTCATCAAACCCCACCTCCAGCACGGAGCTCCCCGTCCCCCACCTCCCCTCGCACTCTCATCGCATCACTGACACCAGGCCTATCCCTTAGGACTTCACTCTCCACTTCTCTGCAACCTCCCAGTTCCAGGTCTCATTCCATTCCTGACAGCCCCAGCACATGAAGAGGTAAATATTTGTTGAATAAGTAGAGAGAGAGAGAGAAAAGCTATTGCTGGGGGGAAGGGGGCAGCGGGGGGGTACAGCTCTACATCCAAAATTGCTCCATATTATCATTTGAGGGTGTGATAGTAACTTGGGGAAGACTTCCTGGCATTTCCCGTGGATTTGGATGACTCCTCTAAGAAGGAATGGAACGTAGTTTCCTAAATGTGCAGGAACAGCTCATGGCTCATCGGCTCATCGCAGTGCGACGGGACAGAACTGGGAGAAAGGACGAGCTTTCACTGTGGCCATGAACCAGATCCCACAGCTCTGGACTGTGGCCATGTTCATAGGCTAGAAATCAGGGTTCTAAAGGAAGCCCAGGAGGGAAAGGGTCTCTGAGTTTCTCTCCGGCTCGTTTCTCTCTCCTTTCCCTTTGTTTTCTCTCTTCCTTTTTTAAATAGGGAGACAGGGCTGTGGAATGGGGAGGGGGGGGCGGAGAATGAGAGCTCCTGTGTGTGCCCCCACCCTTTCTCTCGCATTTGGAAATGCTTTAAATACCAGGCCCCTGAGTTCTGGCGTCAGATTAGGATTAGTAAAGCCAATCCTAGGGTATTTCACTATTAGCATATGATTAAGCACCAGACCCGATGAAAAGATGAAACAAACGTTACTTCCTTTGAAATTCAAGAGACTGAAATAAAGAGAGAGAACTGACCCTTAAAATCATAGTCTGTACTTGAAAAGAGGTCTCTTTGCCTATTCCAGTTATGGCTTTTAAATTTTTTTTTCACCCAGAATGCCTGACGACACGGCCAGCCAGGGGAATTTCTGCCCCCTCCTTCCTGAATATACCCAGCACTGGCCCCTGAGGCGGCCCGGCTGTTTTCTCATGACACGATGATTATTTTTGGCATCGCACATACTTTCTCTAATGTTATTACCCCCTCCCAAACCCCCCCCCCACCACCTTGGTTGCCTTTTGATGAGCAATTGTTTTGGCAACTCTGCATAAATCAGGGATTAATTTTAGTTCGTGTGGTGGCGGGGCGGGGGGGGGGTGTAGTAGGAGAGAGGAGGACCTCTGCTTTTGCCTCCTCTGCAGCACCCAACCCCCACTCAAGTGGGGGCTGCAGAGGTCCTCTCCCCCCTGACTCATGAAAGAGCTTGCTTTCATTAGGCTCTGTGCTCACCATTCATCCCTTTTGCCAGCAGGGCATCAGGGGATATCTAGAGGTGACGCTGGGGGCTGCACCTCTGGGATGGCATCTTAATGACTTGCCTTGGCGGGTGTTAGAACAGCCTCATTCAGAGCGAGTCCCCTCCCTGTGCAGTTGGCTCGCTCAGCCTCTGTCCATAGATGTTCTCTTGTTCACGCTGCATGAGGAAATGGAGATTTCCAAGTGAGAAGAAGCCTTCCCAGTGCTTTAACTCTTCACTGAAGGGAAGAGGTGCGACAGAGAGCTGAAACCCAAGCTGGCCCAGCTGCAGCTCCCGGGAGAGCAGCAAGGCCCCGCCCTGGGGATGGAGGCCAAGCCCGCTGGGATCACTTTTTCTTTCCTCCCGAGAGGGAAAGGAGAAGAGTAAAGGGCACACTTGAATTGTTTTTATGATCAATTAGCAAATATTTACCCAGGTTGTCTGCCATGGCCCAAGTCCTGTGATGGATGCACAGAAGTAGATGTTGTGCCTATGGCCTATCCCCCCAGGGCACCAGACTTGCCTAGAAAAGCCAGCGAGACGGGGAGGCCTTTAATGAAGGCAAGTGAGTAACATAGGAAGAAAGCACCTTGGAGAGAAAGTGAGGGTAGCCAGGGAAGAAACTGGGGGAAGTAGAGCTTGAACTGGCCCCGAAGATGGAGTTTTAAGAAATAAGGAATGAGATGATAGTGGTGGGGAGGATGCGAAGGAGGAGACATCAAAGTAGGGCTTAGTGAGTCATAGATGGTTTGGCTCAGTGGATAGAGCATAGACCAGTGATGGCGAACCTTTTGAGCTCGGCGTGTCAGCATTTTGAAAAACCCTAACTTAACTCTGGTGCCGTGTCACATATAGAAATTTTTTGATATTTGCAACCATAGTAAAACAAAGACTTATATTTTTGATATTTATTTTATATATTTAAATGCCATTTAACAAAGAAAAATCAACCAAAAAAATGAGTTTGCGTGTCACCTCTGACATACGTGTCATAGGCTCACCATCACTGGCATAGACTCATGGACTGAAGGGTCCTGGATTCAATTCCACCCAAGGGCATGTGCCTAGGTTGTAGGCTCGATCCCCAGGGCCGAGTGTGGGAAGCAACCAATCCATGTATCTCTCTCACATCGATGTTTCTCTCTCTCCCCTGCACTCCCACTCTCTCTTTAAAAATCAAGGAAAAAAATATCCTTGGGTGAGGATTAAAAACAACAACAAGCATCTCTAGCAGAGAGAAAGTACTCTACTGGGCCTGATCAGTCCATTGAGGGCTGACCTAGGGCAAGAGGGTGATCAGGTATCGCCTTTGCTGCCTCCCAGATCAAGAGCTCATCCAGGAGTATCCTTAGAGGGCTCTCCCCGCCCCCCGCCCCCCGCCCCGATAAATCCAGCTCAGCTAAACCTTTTGACCCTACAAGAGGGACTGCCTATGCGCATTTTGGGAAAAGCTGCCCAATTTGAATTAAGAATATTAGATATAGAGTCAAAGGATGGGTGTGAGTGCTGGCTCCATCTTGGTGACACTGGGCATGTCACTGACATCCTTGGGGCCTGTTTCCTTCTGTGTAAAACAGGGATGGGACCATAGCTTCCTCGTGAGATGGTTCGGGATGGAAGCAGAGGCGGTGTGATGAGAGTTCATCATCAGTCTGCAGGTGCTGCATGTGGCTCTTTCCCAGCCGCAGCTGCAGCCTGTCAGCTGGCTGGGGATCAAGGGTCTCTCCCCTGGAGTCTGCACAGTGTAGGGGTCGGGCAGTAGCAGGCATCAGAGGCCAGAGAGAGCAATGGAGAGACAGGCACATGCCTGCTCTGGCTACTGGCTGTCCTCCCCTTTTCGTGGGTGCAGATGCCATCAAGTCTTCTCTGTCAGTGCCCTGGGTGTGGTGAGATGGCAACAGTTGGAGAAAACATTGAACAACAAAGAGTGGTCACCTTCGCAGACCTGGACTCCCCAATTTCAGTAGCTGGTCATCCCTGTTCAGATGCTGTAGCCTGTGCTAACATTGGTCATTTGGTGAGGATGCCTAAGGGGGTGGGGCAGGGGGTGACTGGGCAGAGAAAGCTGCTGAGAGGGTGTGCACATCCTGAGTGCTTCCCTTCCCCGTACCTGTCTCTGCATCTCCACCTCCGGGGCTCCACATTCAGTAACGCAGCTGGATACGTGTTATCTTTTATTATACAGAACAAATTAAAACGCATCACCTGATAAAAGGTGGACATCATAGTGTTATTTGTAACAGCTAGGACTTAGAAACCATATCTGAACAACAGTCAAGTGCATTGTGGTCCACCCACACAACATGATATTGCTGGCTGTTATAAATGTGTTTTAAAGAATTCTTTGAAATGTGATAAAATGTTAAGTAAAAAGCCATAAATCCAATGGGATTTCAATTTTTTTCTTTATACCTTTGTGTATTTTCACAGTTGCCTACTTAGATATGCATTACCCTTGTTCCCACCATAGCCTTTTTTTAAGAGTTTCATGCTCTACCAACTGAGCTAGCCAGGCACCCATACCATAGCCTTTTTTAAAAAAGGAAATGACCTGTTACGATAAACAAGGTTATGAGATGGTAATGCATGATGAAGGCCCATTTCCAGTTATGTGGTAGGTGTAGTGCTGGTTGGCAATGGGCTCTCTGTTTGTGTGTTCTGAAAACAGAGCACAAGGATTTTGCTCCAACTCCACACCTTTCTGAGCCTCAATTTCCTCATCTCTAAAATGGGAAACATGATATCTGCTCTTTCTATCCTACTGGGAAGATTTACGGATCTACTTGTAAAGCACTTTATAATGAGTGATACAGGCTTACAGTGGTATTACTCATTAATAGGTTGAACAAAGAGAACCTGCTAATGCTTGGGCTTGGTGAAGCTAAGCATAGGGACAGTTTGTCACTGTTACTCCTGTACGTGCACGGCTTCTCCCAGCTGGGCTGGGGACTGCACACGTCCTCCGATTATGGAAGGAGCTGGGTTATCTGGGGCCAGATGGGCAGTACCGATGGGACTGCTCAGTAATTGGATCTGCTGCTTTCTTCTCCGAGGTTGCCTGGAGCAGAGAAGGCCACCAGATAAGCATCTCCAGTGGGCCCCAAGCAGAATTGACCATTAGAGGCCCACCCATGCCTGGGTGGGCCTCAGGCATTACTGTCAGCTCTGAATGCAGTCCAGGCCCTCCCTCTAGGGGCACAGAGTGAGCAGGGAGCTGGGGCTCAGCCCAGAGGAGTGGAGGTGGGGAGGTTGAGGTATGAGACACTTTTCAGGATTCCTCATCCAGGGAAGGGGTCAGTGAAAACATCCATTCCTGTTTTAGCCACTCCAGCCCTCACCTCCTCTGTGTATCCCCTCTTTAGGACATTTGATAGCCTGTAGTATTACTATCTCCCAACAGGCCGTGGTCTCTTTCAGGGTTGAGACCAGGTTGGTTTGATCTGCCCAGTTCTTCCTGAATTAGATTTCTTCCATTTTGACGGGCCTATGTTGATGCCCTTTCCTCCCCTTTATAATAGATCCCCCTGCTGATCATTACTGCCTTTGGACGACATCAGAATGTCCCTGGAGAGCTGGTCACCAGAACACTCCCTCTTCTAAAACATTTTTGCCATGCCTTTCGGATTGCCCCCAGAGCCAAAGGCCATTCTTTCGGAAACCTTCCATTGTGGCAAGGCCTTATCTTTGAGGGCACATTTTATTCTTTTAAACAACCAAATTCCATCCTCGGGGTGCGTAAACGGGAGAATATTGTTCGGAATTTAAAACGAAGCATGGTTTATGAAGTATTATGACTGATTTTCTTGTGGGGCTCTATAACTAATTTTAAAAAGACCCCCCAAAATGCTTAGCACATCGACCGCTTCGCAGGAGTGAAGCCTGTAGCTTCTCCTGAGGTGGCTGTTTTGAGGGGCAGCTGCTTTTTCTGTGGCACCCATTCAAATCGCTGCCTCCTTAACTTTGCCTCTCTCTGTCAGTTATAGCATCTGGTACAGTGATAGGCACACAAACTCCCCGATAAATGACTGGCTGTTGGTGGTGACTCCAAACTTG
>NW_006383011.1:15830656-15849456 GCF_000327345.1 Myotis davidii | reverse complement strand
AGGGTTAGGAAGCAGGCTGGGTGTCAGTCCTCCAAAGACGTGTGACCACAGCACCAGAAACCTGTGGTTTAATAAGCCGTAGCCTCAAGTTGCAAACCACTGCTAGGCAAAAAGACTGCGTATTTTAAATGAGGGTCAGATGAAATGGTTTATGGAATGCACCCAGCCCCCAGGGCTCAATCAGTATCAGTTTCCTTTGCCTTCCACCAAGAATAAAAGGGGGGAGTTTTATCTTAAAGCTGACTGCTTTGCCACAGCGGTTCCCAGCCCTGGACATCACATGGGAAGCTTTAAACCCCTGGTGCTCAGGCTGGACCCCAGATCTATTCCGTGGGAATCCACAGAGGACCCAGGCATCAGTTTCTAAGGCTCCTCTGATGGTTCCAGTGAGGAGCCAAGATTGAGAAGCACTGGCTTTGGTTAATCCACGAGGCAGTCACCCCCTAGGTGTGCGGGGCAGCCACTCATTCTCTTCTCGGGGACCTGAAGCCGGCATGTCCCTCCCTCTGGCAGCCTCATGGCGGTGGGGGGAGGGGGGCGTGCAGTGGTCATGGGAGCTCCTCCTCATTGCATTTGACCTCATTTCCTCCATTCACAGCTCCTGCACACTGGTACCCGCTTAGAATTTCACCACCAACCAATAGACTCATCCAAGATGGTTTCATTAGCTTCAGCCTCTCCCCCTGACCCGTAACCCATTCTGCTCTTCAGCCATAGAACCTTATAGGTAATGGACATTCAGTTTTGACACCCTGATGCCCGCCAGGTGTTACGTGGGGCAGTCCTGATCATACTGAACATCAGGAGACAGTCGCTAATTAAGCAAGCAGCCCTGTGGGTGCAGCTGGTGACATCCTGAACATCCACCAGGCTATGTTCACCTGGAAGCCAGAAACCAGGATCAGCTTGCCCAAGAGCTGACAATGGTGCCATCTTGGAGCCATGACCCAGAGGTTAAGGAGACATTTTTAAGATAACGAAGCCCTGGACCAAGAGATTTGTCTTGGTTGAACTGTAGCATATACCTGCTGGAGCTTTAGGACTCGTTTGTTTTGTCTTTTGATGGGCTGCCTGGCTCTCACGTGGATACTTCCCTCTGGTGGGATTCGATGTCTCAGACTTTGAGTTTCCAGCTCAGGGGACTTAGTATAAATTTGTGTATATTAAGATGTAAAAGAAAAAAAATACAGACAGAAACTGCTTGTTCTCCATGGAGAGAGACACACATGCAGGTTGGCCCTGAGCTTTTAGGGAGCACTGGGGAGTCCCTTCTGACACCACCACCCCAGCCCAGCCCCTGCTGAGAGGGAGGCAGCCTCCTGTGGAGCCCACCGCACCGATTCCCCTTCTTCCTACTCACTCCCCTTTTGAACTCCGAGATGGGTTTTTAATCCTACTCCTGATGTCTAGGTCTTTTCCCCGCGTGAGTGGGTGCTCACTTAAGGACAGAGTCTCCTCCCATCCCCCGTGGAATCTTGATGTCACTGTCTGTTTTCAAAACTTTAACCCTCCTCTCCCTCCTGTCCTGTACACGAACATCCAATTTGTGGGCAAGTATCTAACACGGCACCGTGCATTTCGAAGACATCCAATCAGCAACCGTTTCCTTGCTGCCGGTAGAGAAGAAACCTTTGATCCTGGAGACCCAGATGAACCAGGTCTGAGACAATATCTAATTTAACAAGTTACTCAATCCCTCTGAATCCCCACTTCCTGGGGATGAGAGTTCCTATCTCTCGGGGCTGTTGTGAGGCTCGCATGAGATAACACAGGTAGGAACAAAAAGTGTTCTCTGAGCCCTGCAAACACCACCAAGGTATTGTTATGGGTCCTCCTAGGATCAGCTGAAACCTTGTTTACTCACAGCTTGCTTCTTATCTTAACCACCCATACAGCGTATTGTTTGTACTTGTTTTGTAGTTAATAGAAATGTTTCAAGTTGTTGGCTCCCTAACTAGAATGCATTCTCCTTGAAAACAAGGAATGTACTTCTTATCCACCCTGCAGGTCCTCGGGTCCAGCACAGAGCTCGGTAAACACCTCTGCGTCTGTGCGCGGGCCCAGGTACCCAGGGCCTGGTTTACGCTGCCTGTCCCATACACAAAATATTGTGTAAGACCAGCCTGTGGTCACAGCCAGGACACCAAGAAAGACAGGCACAGGAACTTTGTCAAAAGAGCAACGCGGAGTAAGAAATACATTTCAGAGTCTTTTCTGAGGATTTGGAAAACTTAGGATAAAATATCTTTTTACAAGAAACCAGAGTATTCTAACATGCCATGTCTAGAATGGTCATTTTTTTAATAAAAACAAACTGGTCTATTGCAGTTAATTCTAGAACCCATCTAGGGAGCAAAAATAAAGTTTGAGTATTTTAGGAAACAAAGCCTCATTGACCTAAGAAGTTTCAGCAACATGGCCCAAAGAACTGGTCAAGATCAGCCTGACCCCAAATATGCCTCCAGCCCTGAGGTGGTTTGGCGATGAAGAGCAGCTGTGATGGCCAAAGTCTGAATGTGACTAATACTCATATTAGTCAGATAGCGGAATCGTTATTGTCTGTCATGATGGTTTCCATTTGTGGAGAGCTTTCTGCCACAGGCATACCTCAGAGATATTGCGGGTCCGTTTCAGAACACTGCAATAAAGTAAGTCGTAAGCTTTGCTTGTGGAGGGTCTTGCCTTTGATTTGTAAAAAAACAAACAAAAAACAAAACAAAACAAAAAAACGCAACATCTGTAAAAGTGCAATAAAGCGAAGTGCAATAAAGCGAGGTACACCTGTACTTCCAACCCTTCTACGCTCATCTCATTTGATCCTTATAAATAAGGCATGAGATCTCTCCCATTTTACAGATGCGGCCATAAGGGCACAAAGAATGCGCTTTTTTGTCCGAAGTTAGATAGCTAGATAGTTTGTGGCCAATATATTAAAACACCAGTCCTCCTAACTTTCAGTCCCCTATTCTATTTGCTCAGAGACCTAACCCATGATAAATGGTGTGAGGAAGTAGACTGTATATGCAGCAGTTGGGCTTGGGTGGCAGAGGGGAGTCTTACCTTCACACTTGGCATTAATTATACTTGCTCTTCGGTGTTGCTAATGAAATCATGACAGTGTTACACATGACAGTGTTGACTCTTCCCAGAGTCAACATTAGGCAGATAACTCTGGGCTGTGTCAAGTTGAACTAGATAACTTCATTAAAGTCATGTTAGTCCCCAAAGTGTAACTAAAAACCAGGTAGCTAAAATGGAGTCGTGACTTTTAAAAACCAAAAGGCTGTGTGAGATTCTCAATCTTTTTCTAAATGTTAAGATGTTGCTGGTTCTTTATTTCTTGCTAAAGCCACTGTCTCCTACCATTGAGCAGTGGGAAGTGTATCGGCCTAGGAAGAGATGGGTCCTAGCCTGAGCTCTGCCACTAATCAGCTAGATGGCTTTTGGTAAGTCACTTAACTGGACTGGGTCTCAGTTTCCAGATCTGTGAAATGGGGACAGCAGCAATTCCTGTCTTGCCCATCTCGCAAGATGGTTGTGAGGATGGAATTAGACAGGGAGCACCCATGTGCCTCAGGACTTCTAAGCGCCTTGCTCACTAACAATCTCCAAGGGCTTATGCAGACACTTGCTTTGTGATTTGGGGCAAGTTGCATATTATGTTTGAGCCACAGTTTCCACATGTGTAAATTGTGCTCACAAAACCCTACCATATTGTGTTGTTAGGAGGATTATAATGATGTAATATCTGTAAGGTACTTGGTGCAACACCAGGCACAAAAGTAGGTGTCAATGAATATTTGCAGGTCCAGAGAACATGGTAGGACCCAAATGTCAAATGCCATTACCAGACAGAGCGCTGACCCCAGACTGCTTTTCCTCTTCCTGGTTCTCTCTGTTTCGTCTGCTCTTCGCTCTAAGGAAGGGACAATGGCAAAGGGCCATTCTGTGCACACACACACACAATGGTGTTAATGTCACAGCCTGTTCTGGAGACCTTTCCCACCCCAGGATGGCTTCTCTAGGTGCCCCTAACGACTGGTCACGTGTTGATGTTGCTTGGGGTTGCCAGGGTTGGTGCTGGAGAATGGAATCAGCATCTTCGAGACACTGGCTTTCATGACATACAGGGTGATGTGTACAGTTTTAGTGTCCTGTGCCCTTCCCACCCTTACTTCCTGTGCCAGGATGCCTGCGAACCTTGCACAGCTGCTTTTTCTCCACAATCAGAGGTCAGAACTAAAATGCAAGTGGGAGAAGCTAACATGCAAACTGTCACGAAGGGTCTGGTGCAAAAGCAACTTGATCCTGAGGCAGATCCGAGAGGGTGGTGATGGGTGGGGTGCAAGGGAGGGAGTTCTGGGAATTGGAAGTCGGGGAAGAGGAGGGACCAGGGATTAGGTGAAGGAAACATAAAAGAGAGATAGGACAAGAAAGAAAAAAAACACACAACAGTTCCACCCTTTTCACAGTTTTTCGGAAGGCTCTTCTTGACCATTAACAGCTATTGGACATTCTTTCTGCCGTCTGGGCAAATGGTGCTTAATCCATCCAGGGAGCTGGATGTTCTGTTTTTTAAAATGAAACATGTTGTAAAGTCAAAGCCGTGCCTCTGCCCCCGATCCTGAAGGGTTTGAAAGGCATGTCCACATTCCACGAATCCCAAAATACAGATTTTCTGTCCAGATTAGAGGCGGTGAAGCCAGACAAGAGGAGCACAGCCCTGGCCTGGAATCTCAGGCGGGAGGACAGAGACAGTGGGCTGGAGCCGGTTGGCTGAGGCCTTGAGGGCCATACTGCACTGGACACTTGAAAAAAAATTGTTTACCAACCACACAATACATGTTCTTTCTAGAAACATAAGAAAATACAGATAAGCACGAAGGGAAAAAACGATCCCCATATGCTCACCAACCTAAAACTGCTACCATATTAGTCTATAGAGAGACAAGACGATCAATCCTCCATGGTTCTGGGGCCCACCTGCTGGTGCCGAGCCCCACTTCCCCAGGTACCTGCAGAGAAGCTGCAGAGAAATTGGCCTCGATGGACCCATTTCCTCATCTGTAAATTAGAGATGATAATAATGACGACTTGCAGGGGTACTTGTAAGAATTAAAGAACCTACAGTAGTAGTGCTTAAACCAGTGCCTGGAATATAGTAAGCACTGTACATATGATAGCTCTAAGAATAATAGTTATTTTATTCTATTTTCTAGATATTTTACAATATAATATACAAGAACTATTCTATATATTTCTATGAAAATTGGGTGGTACCCTAGACTTTGGCAATGTTTTTATTCTCATGATCATCCTTTCATGGACAGATTTGTTATTAACATTAGCTAACATTGATTGCTTCCAGTGGAGATAGGCCTGATGCTAACGGTTTTACATAAATTGTCATACTTAATCCTTACAATAACTCTGTGGAGTGTAAGTACTGTTATGACCATTTTACAGATGAGAAAACTGAGGCTATGCAACTTAAATAATTTGAGTGTATAGGACTGCACATTCACCTCAGTGCCAAGATACCAGGACCAGGGCCAAGGCATTGCCAGTGGCTGAATTTAGTTGGCAAGTCTTTGCTCAAACTCCACCATGTGAAGCCCAGTCTGGGGAGACAAGAGGAGCAAAGCAGGCGGGAAGACAGTACCCATGAGAGCAGAGCTCACAGTAGAAAGCAGGTTGTGATGTTCAGTTGGCTGGTGTGAGCACTTATTGGTTCAATGTGAGAGCTTGGTCGTACCCTGGGTGGGGAGCCCTCAGGATGTCTTGATCAAGGGTATGATGGAATGACAGTGACATTTTAGGGACTAACCCCTTCTCTCTCAATCTAGGAGTAGCTCGGAGAGGAGGAAGGAGAAGTCCCGGGATGCAGCAAGGTGCCGAAGGAGCAAGGAGACGGAGGTCTTCTACGAGCTGGCCCACGAGCTGCCCCTGCCTCACAGTGTGAGCTCCCATCTGGACAAGGCCTCCATCATGCGGCTGGCTATCAGCTTCCTGCGAACACACAAGCTCCTGTCCTCAGGTGAGGCTGGTAGACTCGCCCAGGAGGCTCTGTTGTGCCAGAGTTAGAAGGCCACTGGGAAGGTCTCCCCACCCGGGAACTCCCACTCTGCAAAACGTCCACCAACAGAAACACCATCACTAGTGCTTTCCTCCTCCATGTTACACTCCTCTCTTCCAGCCATGACCTTCACCATGAATACAGCCATGAGATGAAGGGCAAGGACGGGACCAAAGAAATGCAGGGGCACCTGGAGGCTGAGAGGAGAGGGGGCCTGGGAGAACAAAGCAGCTTTTGCTGGCCTCTCAGCTGCCTTCCCATTGGCCATACGACCCACACTCCACTCTAGGAAGTGTTTTAGAGCTTGTCTCCCAGTTACCCTCTCCAAAAGGGCAGAGATGTGCCCAGACGGTCTTCCCCTCTTCCTAGCCAATATGCCAGGCTAATTATTTGGTGTCTCTGCTCTTGGTTTCCTCAACTGTAAAAAGAGGTTAAAAATGCATATTGCACAGGGTGTCGGTGAGAATTAACCAAGATACTGTCTGTAAGGCACCTGGCCCAGCCACACTCATTCACACTGGGGCGTCTTTGACAGATAACCACCTCCCCATGGAACTAACTCATCCTCTCCCTCCCTGGTATCTCTGTAAGTCTCAAGTTCATGAAACATTTTTTTTTCTCAGAGTTTACATTCTTCATAAAACCATTTCCTGTTAGTCTTGACTGAAAGAGGTGGCCTCAGGAATTTCCCAGTTTCAGATCCTATGTGACAGTCCCGATTAGTCGGTCAATTTTGTGAGAAATCGGGGCAGTGGGTAGTATCACCTGTTGAGGCACTACAGGTTGGCAGTGTCCAAGATAGTGAGGGCGAGGGAAGGGAAGGTTCTTTGGTGGTTGGTTTTCAGTTTTCCCGAGTGAGCAGGGTGCCTTGGAACCGTGTGGATTCCGCCATCCTGTTATGAAGTGGCTATTCTGGGAAAGTAACCCTGAGCAAGGGGAATCCAGCGTGAGGTTGGGAGGCCAGACGGACAAGTGCTATTCTGGGCCCTGGAGCACAGGAAGGATGTGAGGAAAAGACTTTCAGAAAATAGGATGACAGCTCAGTGGGACCGAGGGCTGGAGGGCTCAGCCTGTACTGTAAGTGTAAAGAATCTTGGAAAAGTACAGACGGGAGGGGGAGAACCACGGGCATAGACAGACTCTATAAAATACTTCCAAGGAAACAGTGCAAAGCTGTGGGAGATTCGTTGTCATTCATGCTACAGAGAGAGGGAACAATGGGCCGAAGTGTAGGAAGGGCCTGGAGATGCCATCTCAGGGGACACGTGTCCCTCTTTCTTTTGAAGAGGCTCATCCCTTGGGACAGGTGAGGGCAGAGTCTGAATCTGCTCTACACAGACACAGAGTCGGCAGTGGAAAATTTAATAACTAGATGAAGACCCTTCCTGTTACCCAGAAACATCTTCTCAACTTCCTCGTAATGGTACTTGAAATTCTGCTCTTAGACATTAATTCCTTTGGGTTAATCATTGCTTCCTTCCACCACCATCCCCCATTCCTCCACCAACAGAGAGCCCCAGAAAGGTTAATACATTAATCCTGGGACACCTCTCGGATTGAATTGGGACTGTAGAACATTTCACAGATGATGAAACCTGAAGCACAGAGAAGCCAAGGTTGCCCAAAGTCACACATTTGGGACAGGGAGAATCTGCGCCTGAAATTCAAGTCGTTCTACATCTTGGTCCATGGGAAAAACACCCAGGAGGGCAGGTACCTTCTGCAACCTGGGCAGGCAAAGATGTTGACAAGGACTGGGTGTGTGTGGAAGAGGACAGGAGAGGCAGGGGAACCAAAGTTAAATGGAGGTGCTGGGGGCCGACCCTAGCAGTGGGGAGGGGAGGAGGTCCTCACGCATTCGGTGAGTTGTTCCTTTCTCTTAGTGCATGGCCTTGTTTTCCATGTTCTCACATACATAAGCCCCTCCGTGGTTCAGAAGCTGACTTTGAGAGGAACCTGCATCAGAGGCTGAGCACGTCTTGCACGTGTGCTGACGGGAACCCCCTGTGTGCCAGACACGCCAAGGGAGATATGAGCAGAGTGGCCACAGCGAGACCTCACACATCTCCACTCGGGAGCCTTTGTTGCAAGTTGTGGACACAAACTGCCCGCCCGCTGGCTGGGCTCAGCCCCAGACCAACAAGAGTCCTCAGCCTGTCATCTCTGGGCCTCTCTGTCCCAAAGTAAGAAATGGCAGGAAAGGATACAGAGCCATCTGGTCCTGGTGTCCTTGAAGGAGCAGTTCTCATACAACAAGCATCGCCCAGGGGAGGAGGAGATAGATGGCTTTCGGTGTCCCTTTCTCTCCCCTCCCTCCCAGGCTCCCACCACACATTCCCTCAACCTGTTGTTGAAATTGTTTCCAGGAATTGTGTGGGAGGCACAGGATCTTTTTCTTTCCAAGGCATAGTTTGCTTTTTCAACACACATGGCTCAATGAAAAGGAGCAAGAATTTGCGGGCAGATAGTCCTGCGTCGGAATCTCAGTCTGGCGGCTTTTTCTCTGCAGCCTTGTGGGAATTTCTTTCCTGTCTTCGAGCTGGACTTTCCTCCTCTGCACAGAGGGGATAACAGGACTTACCAAGCGATGCTGATAAGGATTGAGAACTTGGATATAAAAACCCGTTTCCTCTTGCCTGCCACCTACTAGGCTCTTGATAAGTGATAGCTTAGAAATCAAAATTACTAGCAACAATAAATCGATCGATAGTAAGTATACATATAAATAATATATATATATATATAATAACTATACTATCCTCTTGCCTACCTTTCAGCAAATTCTGTCAAAATGCAGAGTTGCCATGCTTTTCCAGGTCAAAATAGACTCACTATTGAAACATTTCTAACAAAGGTGAGCACTGATGCTGGTCCGTTTTGTCATAGGAAATAGCTGGTTGCATACCTCAGAGTTCAAAAGGCTAAAAAAGACGAGGTTTTGCTTTAGAAAAGTTTCTTCTTTACTTAGTAACATGTTTCCCTTTGATTCTCACAGTAGGCTGTTCTGTGTGGGAATGTTGGAGAGGAAACCTCAAGGCTAAGAAATTCAGGCTAGGAGTCTGGGCTGCCGAGTGAGATTTGTATCACCGGAAGCAAACTGAAACAATAGCTTTATGATATTAGCTTCCACGCTGGGCCGAGAACAGAACACACTCTGACGGGAACATCGGTGGAAATACCACTTGATTGTCTTAAATCCCCTTTCAAGATGAGCTCTGCAAACCGTGACCAGATGAGGGTCACCTGCATTTGCAGGGCACTGAACAACTGTAAATATGCAAAATTGGCTTTTCACCCTAAAACGGACTTTTTGATGTCCCCACACGCGTATGTGGTGAAATCAAATTCCTTTTCCACGAGAGCTGGGGGTTCGTGTCAAGCGACGTTTCTAAAGAGAATTGTCGGGTTGATCATTGATTCATTGGCATTTGCTTAGTGGAGACATCAGTCTGAATAAGAGATTCTGATTTCCTGATCTTTAGACTATTCAGGGAAAGATATTCAAATGTGGGACAAGACATTTTGAAGTTTTTACCGTGACCTGTTCGTGCAGGAAGAATGGAGCCACGGGGGGAAGTAGTGGAAGCAGACGTGGCTTCTGGTGCCTTCTTAGGATCACTTTCAGGCTTGTTTTCCTAGGTTTTCACCCCCTTCTTTTTTACCTCCCCCCTCCCCGCACCTCATTCACCCTCCAAACCAAGGCCTTTTTCTATCCTGTTTGGAGAGGAGCCAATAAGCTGATTCAGGCTAGGATGTAAATGTCTAGGCGTAGCTAATGGATAATCTCTTCTAGAGATACTGACCTTGTGTAGATCATTTCCTTAAGACTTAAATCAAAGAAGGATCTGGTCAGTCAGTAGGTATTCGCTAACCCCAGTTCCATGCTACGGCTTATGAAGGTTAATTCAGAGAGGAGAGAGAGGCTAGTAAGTTATGTAAAGAACAACGGAATGACTCTCTAAGGGTGAACTTCCAAGGCCACTGGGGAGGCCAGAAATAATAGGTGAAACCAATACCTTCTGCCAAAATGTGAGTGTAGTTCAAGCCTGCTCCCTGGTAACCGTGGCGTTTACAAGTGTGGCTAATGATCCAGTAAGGGAGCCCAAAATAATTTCCTTGTGGCAACTAAGACTGCTCTTGTAGCCCGTACCCCCCAGGAATTGGGGGTGGGGCTTCTGTGGCCCTGGGAGAGCTGAAGGAGAGGAATCGGTCTAAAAGGAATGAGAACTAAGTGGGGACTGTCTGCCAAGCACTCCTGAACCAGGAAGATCTGAGCAGGATGACTTTAACACGAAGAGTCAAAGCAGTGCAGGGACCCCTCAGAGTAGGAAAGAGAGAGGGAGGATGGCCCTGGTGGCGTAAACGTGCACCCTGACCAGCAGCAGCGCCTTGGGACAGCCTGGTTAGGAGCGTGTGCCCTGCTACCCTGCCACCCACTCACCCCAGACGCTCAGCTCCTGCTGCCCAAGGGCCCGCCCCACACGGGCGGTGCTGCCTGAAGGAAATGAGTGGTGCTCCGGAAAAAGTGCTCCGAAACCTCAGCCCGCGCACATCCTGGCTGTGGGGAGTCATCAAAGCCTGTTTACAGGGGCTATTTTTAGCATTAAAGGATCTTGTTGTGCTCCCTGGGCTGCGCGGGCTTCAGCTCAGCAAAGTGCCTCTGATTGTGGTGACCTGCCCTCTTCTTTGGGGTCAGACTCTGAAGGGTCTTGGGAAGCAAGTAACTGAGACCGAAAACTAAGGCCATTTGAAGGTGCCCGTGGGCAGCGTGCTGAGCGCCCCCGGTGGTGCTAGCCTCACAGCAGTGTATCTTTGTCACCACCAGCACCGTCCAGTCCTTGGGGAAGGGGTTGCTCTCACCCCTCTCCACACCCTTGGACTCCCTAGGACAGGACTGAGCACAGAGTAAGTGACACTTGGCGGCAGATACCTAATGTCCTGCTTTGTGACTAGCCCAAGGCAGGCACATGCATAATGGGGGCATAATAAGTGCATAGTTAATTTCCCAGGTGCCTAACGCTGAGTCAGAGATTGGTGATGCCTTAGGGAACGCACATGCTCGCAGGAAAGAGCGAGAAAAGGCAGCGAGTCTTCAGCCGAGAGATGCTCATGACCCCTGGCCTCTTGCATGAAAGTCTGCCTCTATCCCACAGTCTTCACCCTCAGCTCCAGCTGACAGGGAGCCCGCCAGGTTCCTTCAGAAGCCTCCAGAGGAGAAGCAGGTGCCATGGGGGCAAACAGTCCCACAGAGGAAAGAGGCCCGGCCTGCTGGCTTCCTGGTCCTCCAGCCATTGTGACTTCAGTTCCAAGATGTTCTGTTTCCATTCATGGCCCCCCGAGTACCCCTCTCCCTCCCCCCGCCCTCCCCAGAGGCCCACTGGCCAGCTGCTGTGGCTAATTTCGCCACCTCGTGGAGGCAAGTGTCCTGGGCATGGATGGAAACCAGTTGCGCTCTGTCAGAACTGTTAAAAACAGGAAATTTTAAGCAGAACTATTTCCTCTGGGCCTAGTTAACTCAAATAAGGTTGTCTTGGGATTACTCCAGATTTTGAAGTCAGTGTTGCCACTGAGATCAAAGAAATTAAAGAGGAAAAAACCTCCTTCATAGGCCAGAAATCACAGAGCTGGCCTCTGCTGTCTGGAGGAGGTGGTCACCTATCTGGTGTGACTTACATGGTGCTGAGAGCCGCTCCTCATCCACCCCCAAATAGGTCACACCCTGCCAGCACAGGCTGATTCCCCCAGCTTTGGGGTCACTCGCAGGGCCTTGAATCAAGGTGGTGATTCTCAATCTGTGATCCGAGGGCCAGCAGCTCCGACGTCACCTGGCAGCTTCCTAGGGAAGCAGATTCTCAGCCAGAACTGGAGGCCTCCTGGATCAGAACCCTGGGGACGGGGCCCATCGAGGGCCACCTTGTGTGGTGGGACCGTGCAGGCTCCACACTTAGAAAGGTGCTGGGCCTGGTTTAATTTTTCAACAAGAGGTCCCACATTTTTACTTTGCACTGAGCCCTCCAAATTACGTAGCAGTCCTGAGCCCAGAAATCCTTGTTTCAGGAAGCCCTGAAGGTGATTCGGGTACATGCTCTATCTAATTGGAAAGCACAGAGTTCAGTCGTCGTCTTCCTGAAGCCTCCTGTAGACCTTAACTGAGAGCCTAACATTGTCAGGGGCACTACCTTCACCTGGCCTCCAGTTCGTTGCCATCAGTTTAGCTGACTAGTTAGTCGGCAGTCACCAAATGAGCAGGGATCAAGTGTGGGTATGTGTGCAGTCTAAGGCCATTCCCAGATGGTCTCCCTTCCTATCGGCTAGCTTCCTGCACTAGAGTGTGGAGAGGAAAGAATTTCCCTCCTTTTGTTCCATGATTTCAGCAAAACAGAGGGGAAGCCACCAGGATACTACTCTGTAGGGCCCACCCTTGACTCTAAAAGCTGGCCTGTTCCCAGATGGGCCTGTTCTAGTCCTCTGTAGAAATAGCAGCATCTGTGACTCGGGCACATTCGCTGACCCTGTGTGCTCATCCCAGGCCCCCTGTTTGGGCACGTGGCAGACACTTAGATGGTTGGCCGTGTGCATTTCCAGAAAAACCCCACTCTATGCCTGTGCACTATCCCTGGCAGACATCCGTCTATGCCAGTCACATCTGTGTCAACACCACATTCATGCAAGCCATTCAACCCCCCTCTCTTCCCAGTTTGCTCTGAAAATGAGTCCGAAGCTGAGGCTGACCAGCAGATGGACAACCTGTACCTAAAGGCCTTGGAGGGTTTCATTGCCGTGGTCACCCAGGATGGCGACATGATCTTTCTGTCGGAAAACATCAGCAAGTTCATGGGACTCACACAGGTGACCACCCGCCTCTGGCTCTTTCACAAAGGGGAAATGTTTCTATTTGGGGGTAGAAATTAGTGGAAGGTTCTGATCACATCCCTCCTGACCTGTCTCTGCACATACCCCCCTCCCCCACTCTCTGGTCCCCAACCACAGCCTCAGAACCACACTTTCACACCCTGGCCTTGGGTTTGGCATTGCTGAAGGCCATCCTGGTAGACAGCTCTGCTGACCAGGCTAACAGGCCAGCTCTTGTGAATCAAGTCTCTGACATCAAGGGCAGTCCTGTTACATCCGCCTGTCTGTGGACTTCACACCGAGCTGGGAATCTGAGAAGATGAGATTTAGTCTCTTCCCTCTGTCCAAATCTAGAAGGTGGCTCAGCTTCCTCTTGGACCCTTCTGTTTCAGTGTTAGGAATACTAAAGTCCAGCCTTGTTTTTGAAACAGGTGGAGCTAACGGGACACAGCATCTTTGACTTCACTCATCCCTGTGACCATGAGGAGATCCGTGAGAACCTGAGTATCAAAGATGGTAAGGTATTCTTTATTGTGTCTCCTTCCTTCTTGTGCCACCGGGAGGGGATCTGTATTCCCTTTGTATAGGAGTACAGAAGACATGGATCATGAGTATCATGGTCCAGAAAAAACCGACACGCAACACACTCCAGAAGAGCCTGTGAGAGATTGAGGGCACATACTAGTAAAGGACCTGATACTCAGAAGTCTCCAGGGCAGCCAGACTCCTTACATGGCAGCCCAGCGCTCCCCAAAGTGCAGAAGTGGAAGCTGCCACAGTGATGCTGAAATGGGCACAGCATCACTCTTCCCCGTTCTGTTGGTTAGAGTGAGTTACAGTCCAGCCCCGAGTCAGAGTGGGAGGGGACTACACAGGCCGAGAATATCACGAGGCTGGCTCATTGGGGCCACCTTTGGAGACTAGTACCCTGGATCCAAAGACTAAATCTGGTCCCCTGTGGAGACATAGTACAGGTAGATTTTGATGGAGAAGAAATTTAAAAGGTTTAGTGTATTGCACTCTCCCTGTGGGGCACCCAGTAGGTGCTGGTGGGTGGGAGAGCCCATGCAAGCAGAAAGCACTTTGCAATGGTAGTTGGAATTGCTGCTTCATCTCTTATAAATGGGGTCATTCAAGCAAAGATATGAATGGGGATATTATCAAGACTGAGGCTTTGGGCAGAAGAGGAGGTCAGTGACTTTCAAGGTCCCATCTGAACTTGACATCGATCACGGCCCTGGGCAGATTCTGCCCATGTCTAAACATCGCCTTTAACATCTCCCACTGGTCACTGCCATGATGTGTGCTTGTCCAACCTGAATAACAGGGGAGTGATACTAAGCCTGCAGGGTTTGGCTGCTGTTACTGTACACTCTGCAAAAGCAGACATTCTATTGGCCCACTTCCACCCCTGTTATAGACCGAGTTTACAGCCTGGGCCTGCAAAATGCAGAATTCCAACCTCCCAAACACCCCACCCACCCACTGTCCTCTCATAAGCCCCATCCTCTCCGCCTGAAGACCTTGGACCACCGAGCTCCGAGAGCACACAGCCTGGAGAGCACTCCATGGCTGTTCCATGTCTTACCTGCACTGTGAGAACTTCTTTTGTGGTTCTATGAGAAAGGGACTACCAGACTCTGAATCCCTTCCTAAAGCAGGTGTTTGAAGCCTGAGAAAACCAAAGACTCTTTTATATTCTCTGCTCCAGAAACCCATTGGTCCTAGGGTTCTCAGTCTCTAGCCTCTGTCTGACCATGTGACCTGAACCAAATCCCTTCATTACTCGGTTCCTTGGAATCTTTCTTTTCAAATTGGCAGTATTGAACCAGGCAAAGTCTAGGACCTTCCAGCTCTCCAGTGCCATGGTTCACAGCATGATCCTAGTCTATTTATCTAAGTAAACTTTAGGTCTCTTAGTCCACGTATCCAGGACTTGGTATCAAACTCAGTAAATCAGCAAGCAGCTCCTTATTGAAGGTGCCGGCCTGAGTGGACTCATAATCTGGAAGCAAAGGGTTAGTCTGAGCACCAAGAGGAAGATAAGACGAGGAGGCAGATTGTGAAAAACTTTGAAGGCCAGGTGGAGGGCCTCGAACTTTATCCTGTAGACAGAGGGGAGCTATTGAAGGTTTTTGAGCAGGGGTGGAGTAATCTGATTGGAGCCGTATTTAGAAAGATTAATCAAAAGGTAGAATGGCAAGAATCCAGAGGCTAACAAGTTAGGAGGCCACGGGAATAGTAATCCAACCTACAGCCACACTCATCTCCAGCACTTGAGCTGGTTTGGTGGTGGGCCAGGCCCAAGACATAAGAACATCTCATGATATGCCAACCCCACCTATGAAAATTAAAATTGTAGGAAACATCATTAAGTATGGAAGGCATGGTTTTATTATCACTATGGAGGACTATTCTTTCTTTAAATAAAAATCCACCAATTTGGTCCATTATTTATTGGGCCCTCATGGGGATGTATAAGATAGAGTCAACAGTGACATAATTCACTGGACACAGATCTTTGCAGATATGACAGTAAAATAAGTCACAGCCCTCTGGAGGTTTAGGCGCAGAGGCTGGTGGCTGTGCCTGCGGGGAGGAGTGTGAGTATTTGAAACAAGTCTCTGAAATGTTCTCGGATGCTGGGCAGCGGGCAGGGGTGCACCTTGGGGACCCAGGATCAGGATGGTGTGTAAGGCAGAATTTAGACATGGACAAGGGGACTCAGATGACACTTTCTGCGTTTATCACTTTGTTTTACAGAAAGTGGAGAAAGTTCTGAATGGGCAGGCTACTTGGAAACTATAAGGAAGGAAGCTATATTGTTTGTCTTGGTGATTTATTTAATTCTGGCTGAGAAAGGATATCCATGTTGAGTTAATTCTCAGAGTGGACTTGCTCACCAAATCCCAGGAGATTTCTACCAGAGGTCTCTCTTGAGCTTCATATAGTCAGTTGAGGGGGAAAGCTGATGGCACATTATCCTGAATGCAGCCACGGCTGGTGGAAAATAGGAAGGTACACATTCCTATACAATGGGAATGAGGAAAAGACAGGAGTGTGTGAGGGACATTTCTAATCTGAGAGGCATATTCCCTTGATGTCATTGTGGTCTCACTTAGACTATCCCTTGGAATTCCTCCTAGGGAGGCTGCACCGGCCCCAACAGAGATTTGCTGAGATTGTGGCCAGTGGTCACTCATTGCCTTGCTGCTCTGAAGGGAGCACCTCCCATGTGCTAGGTGCAATGGGAAGAAAACAGTGTAACACCCCTAGTCTTTAGGTGCTTGTACTCCAGTTGGGGGGCAAGCTGGAGATGAGAATGCTTTAGTCCTTAGGCCAAGATGGTCCTCAGCGTTCATGGCAAGCTACAGGTGCTAAAAGAGCAGAGACTTGGGAAATACAAACAATACATCGAACAGACAACACTGCAACTGGGTCCCTCTTCTGTATATAAATGAAAAGCTCAATGGTTCTGTCCACCCTTCCTCACCCAGGCTCTGGTTTTGGGAAGAAAAGCAAAGACATGTCCACAGAGCGGGACTTCTTCATGAGGATGAAGTGCACTGTCACCAACAGAGGCCGCACCGTCAACCTCAAGTCCGCCACCTGGAAGGTAGGGCAACACCAGGCACGAGCTGAGCCCCAGATGCACCCCGCCCCATGCTCTCAGCCCCACATCTGACCCTCCATGGCTGGTCTCCAGGTCTTGCACTGCACCGGCCAGGTGAAGGTCTACAACAACTGCCCCCCTCATGGGGGGCTCTGTGGCTACAAGGAGCCCCTGCACTCCTGCCTCATCATCATGTGCGAGCCCATCCAGCACCCGTCGCACATGGACATCCCCCTGGACAGCAAGACCTTCCTGAGCCGCCACAGCATGGACATGAAGTTCACCTACTGCGACGACAAGTAGGACCCAGGAGCATGTGTGCTGCGGGCAGAGAGTGTCTTACGTGTGTGTGTGTGTGTGTGTGTGGTGCCAGTGATAAAGGCATGGGTCTGGGGCATAAATGTTGCATTGTTGGCTACCAGCTTGTGGGCCTGGGTCACCGTTCCACGTTCCACTCCATCCATGCAGCTAAGGGATGCCTAACACCATATTCGGCTGCTCCCCGTTGATTAGCACCAGGGTCTGACTGCAGAGCTGTTCTAGTGTGCGGCTCTGTTGTCATTGTTGATCACTGTGATGCGTACATCCCTCCGCATGTGTACGTGTCAGGCTCCTGAGGACATTTCCAGGTCAGTCTGCTTCCTCGGGAGATGAGTGGCAAGAGGTCTCCATCAGTACCCCCAATTCAGATGCCAGCTGGGAGCCTGGGCTCTGGCCAGGAGACTGCCCCACGCCCGCATGTTCCGTACATATTCTCTTCCATTACTGAGCTCTCCCTTCAGTCTCTGCTCCTTCTGTGTCACCTCTGCTCTGGCCACTGTCCAGCCTAGTTTTGAAGGCTTTTCGATAAAGATACCTAAACCAGACTCTCATCCCCCAAACCAGGCCCAGCTGGAAATTCTCTCACCCACAGGACATCAGGGGATATCTAGCTTTCTTGATGGGCAGGGCCCAACTTTCCAGGCCAGGCTGTTTCTTTCCCCTGATTCTAGACTAACCTGATGTTGGCTGGCACACCTTCTTAGAATTGGCCAACCCTCTGGGACGATTTAAAAATGTTTGTAACAGCATGCTTGAGTCATTCCTGTCCCCCGGTTCTGACCATCATGGTGCCAGGACTCACAGCTCTTGGAGGTGGTGGGAATTATATAATTAGAAAGAAGCGCTCTCACCTCAGAGGGAGAAAATGCCATGTATGAAGACTTTTGCCCTGGTGCTGACACCGTCAGCATGAATTATAGTTGTTAGCACTGTTACTATTGTAACGATGATGATGATTAGAGGGAAAGGCTGCCCCAAAGGCAGGCACCGAGAAATCCACGTGTGTGTAAGGGTGTTTAGCAGAGGCAGTCTTTGTATTCACATGAACGTTCTTGGCAGGAGACAGTTTTGTAACATGCACCCCTCTGTGTAGTCTTCTGAGATGACGAGGGGCATCCCACTGCAGAGCCCACTCTGGCTTCAGATGAGCTGGTGCCCCTGAGGAGCAGCTGTAGCACCGTGGACAGTGACAGCGGCCTGCAGCCCTGTGAGGGGGCAGCACGTCCCCACTGTCGCCCACAAGCACCGGGAAAACCCTGCTGTCCCAGAAAAGAGCTTGTCATGCCTAGATAATAGAAAAGAGGGATTTTTTTTTTTTAGCTTAAGATTTTGATTGTTGTTACAATGAAGAGAAAGAATCCTCTGGAAAGGGTAATTTGAAGTTATTCTTTATTATCTTGTTTTGAATGTGTTTCAGGTCATTTCCTGAAAGCAAGCAACCTTTGGATAAAAGAGGAGGGGGGACATGAGGAATGGGGGGTGAGAGTGATTGAAGAGGAGAGGGGCACAACCCTGGTTAGCTGGGTTCAGGGCTGGCAGCCCGAGGCTGCACTGGCTGGAAGGGATCTGTGGTTTAGGGCTTTTGAGTGTGGAGGCGATACTGCATGAGAGTTCCATTGGACACAGCGCACTTGAAGCAAAACTTGCCTTTCACGAAACCTAATGACATGGCCCACACTCTGAATTCAGTGGTGCCGGAGAGATGATGCAGAGGTATCTGAAGACCTAGAATGCTGTGCTACACAGAAGTTATGTTTAACCGATTAGCAGATTAGTTAACAAGGGCACAGACGTGGCTTAGACAATTTATAAAGTGACTATTTTAAGTCCTTAATCCCTAAGTATTATTTCTCGATTGCTTTGAGGAGGACTGGTATTTTTTAGTTTTGGTAGCTTGTTTTGTTTTCATTGTTTGTATTGGGATGGGGAAAAGCATAT
>NW_006383011.1:15818229-15830618 GCF_000327345.1 Myotis davidii | reverse complement strand
TCTCTCTCTCTCTCTCTCTCTCCTCTCTCTCTCTCTCATTTTCCTTAATACCCTTCCAAGATCAGTGTTTCAAAAAATAATACTTGCATATGAAAGCTAATGGGAGATGATTTCCCATTTTAATCATGAAATGCACTAGTTTAGTGGCATCTGACACACACAAAGGGCTATGATTTCCCACAAAGGGATTTTTTTCCCATAAGGAAAATTAGAAAGAATCTCAAGAAAATGCAAGTCAATCTGAATCCACAAATCACTTTTGAGACCATTTGGTACTTCTTCTTAGATGTATTAAGATCACAGACCTAATCAAACAAACAAACAAAGGGACTTGAAGAAAAAAAAAAAGGAAGAACAGAGAGGAAAAGGGGAAGAGAAATTAAAAAAGAGGCAAGAAAATAGGATTCTAATCTTGTGTTTAGCTCTCAAGTTTCCAAAATCAATTTACTCTGAAACATCTGAAATTGAGTGAAGGAATATATGTCAAATGCATTTATGTGTACTATATAGTCGACTGCTCTAGACAGGGAGAGTCAGGTGGAGTCACAAGGTTAAGGAATAAGAATGTCCCAGTCATCAATATAACTGATGATCTCATCTTCGTTTATACTCCATTTCCTAAAATACTGAGCAACCAATTAATGAACTCTTATTTATTGAGCATCTACTCTGCATCTAACCCTGTGCCAGAGACTTTCATATTAAAGAAGTGAAAGAGATGGTCCCTGACCTCGAAGAGTTTACAGTTTGATACATGAACAACTTGATGAAACCACAGTGAATAGTACAAAGTAGAGCATTCCATTCACCCAGAAGGAAGACAAAATGTTTTCCCAGGTTGTTTAAATTGGGTTGCTTTTTTCAATTCAGGTGGAGTTGCCCTCTAGTGGTGAAAGAGAGTAACTGGAAGCCAAGCCATCAAGGAGGGCACAGCAAAATCTGTATTTTACATAATCCCACTGTGATTTTGTCAATTTTATGAGTCTTCCTATACCTTAGAAGTAAATTATAAAAGCAAATTATGTGGAGAGGATCCATAGTACTGGGAATGGAGTGGACGGGAGGCATCAAAAGTACAGTGAAAATTTGAAAGAAACAAGGAGGGTCATGTAATCTTTATATGCAGAGTTTGAGGGCAGTCCTGTTTTGGTATTGAATTAAGGCAGCATAGGCATAATAATATCAGAAGCATAATAAGTTTAAACAGTCAAGATGCCTGCATTTTAAATTCTGTGGCTCAAATTTATGAGTTTTTTATACGAAGTGGGAATAGCAAAGATAATAATAGTGAAGATGGCGCAGAGAATGTCAATGAAGACAATTAGAGCAATGAGTTATAAAATAGATACACATCAGAACACCTGGAAGGCAACAATATCGAAATCTAGGAAGAAAATAGTTTGCTGACTCAGGCAAATTAATAGTCAAAGATTATATACTTTCATGCATATTGAGAAACATTTAATAAATTTTGTTTTATTTTTTAAGAGGATGGGTGGCATCTTTAAATTCAAGGTGATCTTTTCAGATCAATACATTACGTGTCATGTTTTTAGTTTAATATATAATGTATTCTAAATATTTTTGCCTTTTCTCTAATTGGCTTTTCTCTATTCACCTTATGCAAGAGGATATAGTGTGTTTCTTTAAATCCCTGAGTTAGAAGAAACTTTAAATGCTCCCCTTGTGCATCTGTGTCTCCTGCAAATGACAGTCTTTTTTTTTTAATGACAAAGTCTTGAAATCAGCCTAACAGAGTCTGAGCATAGACATATGAGAAGTGCTCAAGTGCGACCCGTCTAATCTAATCTGCTTAAAATACTCCCTGACAGGGGCAGCCCTACAAATTCTCTTTGGAATTTATTTCAAAGTTTACTAGACCTCACAATTCAAAAGCTATTCCTCCTACACACTCTGGTTCTTTCTTGCTATAATTCAAGACAAATTTCCTCTTATTGTGTGTGGGCTCCAAGGCAATGCAAGGCAGCCGCAGCATTTGGTGGTGCTCAGAGCAGGGTCAATCCAGGATTGAGCCAGGGCAACCTTCCTAGGAATAAATTAACCTGTCCGGGGACACATCACACGGACAGGATGGAAACGAATCGCCCACTGACTGCAGCGCTGGCTGTATAGATTTCACCTGATTGTGTCATAGATGAGGAAAGCACGAGGCTAAAAGTACTGTTGTTTAAAACAAACAAAATCTGGATAAAAATATATTAAACCAGAAGGCATTTGAAATTCGAGTTAGTGAATAGTCTGGATATGAGGAAATGCCATTTCGAAGCTGATATGCACGTATAAAAACCAAACGGGGCGAATCAAGTCTAGGAGAGACCATTGTCCAAAGGGTGAGGAGGACGGGGGGAGGGGAGGAAAATGGGCAGAGACTTTAATAGAAGTGTGGTTTATTAGCAAGTACATTCTTTGAAAAACAAATAGGTGGTTCTAAAGAACTTAAAACTTTTATCCTATTTAATAGTTTCAATACTCTAACCCAGTGGTTCTCAACCTTCTGGCCCTTTAAATACAGTTCCTCATGTTGTGACCCACCCATAAAATTATTTTCATTGCTACTTCATAACTGTAATGTTGCTACTGTCGTGAATTGTAATGTAAAGATCTGATATGCAGGATGGTCTTAGGCAACCCTGTGAAAGGGTCGTTCGACCGCCAAAGGGGTCGCAACCCATAGGTTGGGAACCGCTGCCAGTCTAACCCATCTGGTTTACATGATTACTTTACTTAGCAAATCCTTTACTTGTGTGGGGAGCTGGGTTTAAAACTGCAGCCAGACCTCCTTTGACTCCAGGCAGTGCCTCCTTGCTGCTATGTCCCACAGGGACAGCCCTTGGCAGTGTCACTGGGAAAAGCAGCTGCCGCCTTATTCCTAGTGGGTCTCTACTGCCTCTTGAGGCGATGGCACTGACACTGTAGCTGAGAGAATGATTTTCCTCCACCTCTTGGTCACAGGCAGTCCGCGTTGGAAAGAGCCTCTGATCATTTTTAAGGGGAAAGGGTCATTGACAAGCAATGAATCCCTGTCATTTTGCATTGCGAAGGCATGACTATCTGACTCTGAAATCCAGCCCCGGCTGGTTGGAACCTTGTATTTACTTGGGGTAATGTGAACTTCAGAACTCAACAACCGTTCTTTCCTCTCTATTTTGTTTTCTCTTTTTCTTCTTCCTCTGCCTCCCACGGTTGCCTACGTCTGCATCTCCCTCCCAACCTCCCCCCGGATCTGTTTCTTTTTCCATTTTATTATTAGAGGGGACTTTCTCACTTATGAAATCTGGTAGGTTGATTTTTATATTTCCTTCTTCTCTAAAAACAGAACAGCCCTACTGAGTCGACTTCTCCCTTAGTGAGCCCCAGGGGCTCTTAATTAGAAAGAAAAAAATAGTTTCCCCGCCCCCGGTGGACAGAACAGATGAAACTGTTATCATAGCTCCAGAGGCTTCTCTGGGGGGGAAATTAGCCGGGAAGGCCCTTCTGTGCGTAGTAGCCGGACCCTATAAACAAGCCGGGTTCATTACCCTCCCCATGGCGTCTGCGTGCCTACAGATGGAGGGGAATGACCATTAGCTTTAAGTTGGGGTTTCCTGGCTTTGTGAATGTTCGTCAATTGTGTTGGGGGTACATGCGTATTTCCCAGTTTTTATAGTCTGTTTAAAGGAATGAAGAAAGAGACATTAAATATTTGTTTTAGCTGACAAGATAAATGAAGGCTGCTACTGGGAAGATAGCTGGCCATTCTGAAATCTAGGTTTGTTTGTCCATTTCCAAAACATGCCCATTGTGTGCCTTTGAATGGATGGTACATTAATTCGATTAAACATATTTTATTATGAGGCAGATCATAACAAACATTCGCTTTGAACATTTTTATTTAAAGATTCTAATCTTGAAAGAAAATTGAATTTCTTCAGGGACTAGAATCAAATCTTTTCCAGAAGAGCCTCATTTTTGAGAGTCTCTCTAAAATTCTAGACCTGTCCAGGAAACGAGGTGGCTTATCTGGCACATCTGTGTCAGCAGGGTCCCCCAGTGCTGATCCCCAAGCTCAGCTTTAGAGAGGCACTGACCAACAGAGAAAAGATACGTGGTTGTAGGAAAGGAGGGGCCCGCACTGTTCAACTGTCTCCTCACTCCCCCAGTCTCCACCGTGGCTAAGGTGCCACGTTGGGTGCCAAGGAGAGGGTGGCAAGGAACATGCCCATTGCTGATGAGTTCAGAGATTCTCAGAGGAGACAGATCCTCCTGGTGTGTGACCAGCTGGCCGGTGCAAAGCTCCTGGCATCTCCCTGGAGAGACCTCCCCTGGGCTGAAGCAGCTAAGACCCAAGCTTCTCAGGCCTGTTCAGCTGGCCCTTGTTGGACACAGTCTTTAACCCCCAGTCTCACCTCAGCAGAGAACTTGCCTCTTCTCTGCCCACATTCACACTAGACACACCTTCCAGAAAAGGTGGATTGAATATCTCGAGGGTTTCTGCTGGAGGGCGTGGGGGCGCGGGTGTGTGTGTGTGTGTGTGTGTGTGTGTGTGTGTGTGCATTGAGGTAGTTCATCCTGTTCTAGGAGGAAAAGTAGAGAGAAATGGTGCCCAGATTCCTTAGCAGTACTGGGACGGACAGGGCTCTGGTGTAGGTCCTAAGAGAGAATCCACTGGTCAGCTACTCAGGTATATGCCCCTGTAGGGGAGGCCAAAGGAGAAAGTGTTCCCTGCGTGCAGGGGTTGACAGCCTAGGTGGGATGTGGAGAGACAAATACATAATTCTCTGTGGCATTGTGTTTGCCTGTATGGACTTCATGAGGAGACATCGGCAAGGCGTCCATGGAGAAGGTGAGGCCTTGAGCTGGCCCCGCAATAGTCAGGAGTTAGAGAAGAGGGGGAAAGAGCGCATCAAGGTTCTGCAGCAAGAATGAGTTCACTGGTATGGGGAGCTCTGAAGAGAGGGGTTCACCAGGGCAAAAGGTACAAGACATGCTGAAGGTTAGTTGAAATCAAATTGCATGGGAGATGGAAACTAGAAATTAGGCAGAACTTATTTGCTCCTGATGTGGTTGGAAATGGGTTAAGCTGTAGATGCTTAACCAGGGGAGTGGCAGGGTGCAGGTAATATTTTATGATGATTTACTCTGGTAGATGTGTGCAGACCCCTTTGGAAGGGAGAGCAGAGACACTGCTCCTGCTTTCCTCTTCATATTATTAATCTCCAACACAGGTGATAAATGATGGAGCCAGACCTAAGAGCCATGCATCTGACACAGAGCTTGGAGTGGTGAGGGTAGCATCACTTCTCATTTGTGATCGGCCAAATTAATGAGACAATGAGCCCATTAGAGAAAATGTGTGAGATAACAAAGGTTATGAAAAAATAATATTTAGGTCTGATGTGGGGATGTGGCTAATCTGGTGGTTCTTGGACAGGGCTGGTTTATTTTGATGACTGCACAGAGCTAAGGGTTAAGTGGTTCTTTGTGGTTCTCCATACTTGCCTTTTCTCTCTCTGCTTTCCATCAGAAACAGACACTTTACAGGAGGAAGTGAGGCACAGTTAGGACAGCCAAGCCTGGTCCTGTTAGAGCTGCACGTTTATTGGAGAATGTAATGAGGAGGCACGTTTCTATGGCTGTGATTTTATATTTCTTCCTCTCCGTACCTCCTGCCCATCTTCCATTCCTTGAAATTGGGAGGGACAAGTAGAAGAACCCATGGAAGGCAGGCCCATGTCCAGGAGGAATGTGAGGTCACCGGGCAGGACAGGAGGAGAAGCACCCAGAGGAGTGAAGCTGCAAGCACAGCTGGGGTTCTCCCTGCCCCAGGTGCAGCCTCACTCTATGGTTCACACACAGAGAAAGGTCATCTCCATGCTGTTCCCCACTTGGGGCCACGTAGTTTTCACTTTTCATTTATATCCCCCTCTCCTAGAATAAGCTTGACCTACTAATCAGGAGGCTCTGGACACGTGTGGACATCGGCAAATTGTCTACTCTCCCTGAATCTCTACTCCCTCATCTGCAAAAACTGGGAGGTGGGGGTGAAAGCATGGTTGTTGGAGACTGGGCATATGTGTATATTAGGGCTGGGGGTAGGAGTCCCCCGAGGAGCTGCCTTTCCTTCCTCCCCAAACATGACTTCAGGAAGGGCAGGAAGAGTGGAGGTTGGGCAGACCACAGCTGCAGGTTGACCACCGTGTGTTTTTTGCATGCATGAATGGTGTGACCAGGAGGCCTGTAGTGTTTTCATCTGAATGTGTGCATTTGACTTACCTTGTGGATTTGGCTCCTTGAGCCCCTGCCCACATTCATATGGTGTCTCTTCCCCACGTGCTTTTTAAAAAAATTTCAGAATCACAGAACTGATTGGTTACCACCCAGAGGAGCTGCTTGGCCGCTCAGCCTACGAGTTCTACCATGCACTGGACTCAGAGAACATGACCAAAAGTCACCAGAACCGTAAGTTCCTGGAGTGTCCCGTGTGGCTCCCTTGCGTCTGTGGAATTTGGCCTTGAGTGGGGTGTGACTGATGAGGCAGAAGAAGACCTGGTCACCTCCCTTACAGAACCACTATCTTATGCAGCAGTAAGATGTACCCTCGGGATGGTTAGATTAGAATTTGTTTTTATATGCCCTCGACCGGAATCGAACCCTGGACCCTCCAGTCCTTGGGATGTCGCTCTATCCACTGAGCCAAACCAGGCAGGGTCAGGATAGTTAGAGAACCAAGGCTGCCACCAGCCTATATGATAACTTCGTGCAAATTACACAAAGGAACCTTCCTCCAGGGGGACACACCCACACCAAGCCATGTGGCTTAGAGAGTAGAAGGTGGGCTGAACCTCATTCCCCATCTCTGCTGAGCGCCCTTGCAGATGGAGTCCACAGTCTGCACAGCCTATGGAACAGCCCGGTAGAGGGTAACTGAGACACGTAGTCACCTTGGGTTATGTGCTCTAGAAGTAAGTGCACCCTTTCAGAGAAGAGGAGGGCTGGGGAAGTGCAGAAAAGAGAGGATAGGGCACTAGAGTTGGACACATTGAAGGTGAGGGGAGGATGAGACAGAAGGAAGGTAGCAGGGCCTTGATAGAAGTATTGAGGCAGGCCATGGTTCCCTAAGAGCTTGCTTGCTGGATCAAGAGAACTCAGTTGGAGGAGGCTGTCCAGCAACCCAGTGAGGCATATGGAGACTGCTTTGCAGCCAGAAAGAACCCGAGTTAGACCTTTCTGCAGTGGAAATGTTCTACATCCACATGGTCCACAGGCGGCCTATGCAGTACTCGAAATATGTCTAGGGAAACTATGGAGCTGAATTAAATTGAAGTCGCTACACTTGGCTAATGGCCACCATATTGGGCAGGGCAGTTCTAGTGCACTCACCTGGCCATATCCCCAGCTCAGGCTTCCCATTTGCAGGCAACCCAAGACGATTTTCTTGAGTCCATATAGCCCATCAACATGCAAGGACTCTGGGTTTATAACCCTACTCTCGGTCACTGAGGAATGATAGCACTGATCCCTGCCCTAAGGGATCTCATTTCTGAGGGAAAAGGAGGGCTGTGGGCTCCAAGGGAACCAGGTGGCTCATTCCTTTAGCCACCGTAACTAGCACAGTGTTAGATACAGTACAAGCACTAAATGAATGATAAACCCAAAGGCATCAAACATATTTGGGAAAAAATGCTTCAACATAAGTGCAGACAGAGGATTGTAGAAGGATTGAAAACAGGTAAGTCTGCGAAGATTCCCCGTGGCTCTGCAGGTCTTGAGCTCCCAGGATTAGCTGTGGCCTGGTGTGGCAAGGAAGAAGAGGGAAATCCAGCTATTCACCCTCTGTTCCTCAATCCATCCATCCATCCCAAGGTTAGGATAGCAGAAGTTCAGAGTAGCTAGCCCATAAGCAGCATCTGATCACCATAATATTCTCTTACAGAGTGAGGTCTTGTCTTTCTATTTGAGTTTCTCTGCTGCTTCCTCGTGGCTTTTGGGTTTGATCTAACAGTGAACAGGAGCCTTGACGATATCTCAGAGAAGTTTCTCAGAAAACAAACGACCTAGACTCAGCCCCATTAACAGACCAGAGATCGGGGAGGCAGGTGGAGGTACCCTTATATGCCCAGCCCCAGCTTTGAAATTGCAGCTGTGGTTCCAGCCTGCACGTTGGGGTTCCTCATGCTTTTCTGCTCTGTGACTGTCCCTGACACTGGGGCTCAGAGAACTGGGCTCTGGCCCAGCCCCCACAGACTCCCCAGGGCCAGGCTTCCTGAACCTCCCCTCCTGTAGATGAAAAACCGGGGGGAAAGTCCAGCTTTTCTCATCAGCCAAGGGTGAAGTCAAAGCGAGGACGAACGTACGTTTCTGGGAATTCTTGGCAGACAGTATTATACTTTATCTTCTGGGTAGGAAAATAGAGGAAAGAAACTATTTCCAAGGTAACAAAAATGATGACTTCTCTCTAAGCATATAAGAAGGATTTTTTTAAAATCTTTTTCTTAGAAAAGCTTTGATTCATATAAAAAGAGCTGGGATAAAAGTTTGTCACATCAGTTTTCCGCTGACTCCAGGGAAAATGTGCTTTTTATTGAATCTGTGTATTTAAGCATTAGGCACACGTAAAGGTAACTCACAGCCCAAATGGAAATCACAGGCTCCCTTCTTCCCCTGGTGGAAGCAAGTCAAGAAGCTCTGAGCTCAGAGGCCTGTACCTAGCCAGCAAGCCCAGATCTAGCACAGGGAAATCTGTCCCCGCCTGTCTCTCTCCCTCGCTGGGTTTGTGCAGATATAATCGCACCACAGACCCACACGGATGCTGTGAAATAGCTGGAGGCCAGGTTTGAGGCTGGTCCACGTTGACACACCAGCACCCTAAATGTCCGCACCCATATATCTTAGCCTGTGAATGCTCACGTGTGAAATTGCTGGGGAAGCTCAGCCCTCAAACCAGATTCAGATAATTGAAAGCCATCGTTTCCAAATGGATTAGTAATTTATACATTGTTAGTCTCCGAGGGGAGGGGCTGGGGGGCTGGTTTCTCTTTGTTGTGTGAGCACATTATGTGCTCTTAGGAAAATAAGATTAAAGGTCATAAAAAGCCTATCTACCAAGTAGCAGGCCCGCACGGAGGCTGGCACTAATGAGCAGATGATTAGAAGGCGGGCCTAATTATATTCTACTGACAGAGCAGGCCCTCGCCTGCAATCGCTAGAAATGCAGTTAAAACCTTTGCTCGCTGCACCGTTTCATCAAGAATAAGAGCCCTGAATTTTGTCTGCCTTAAGAGCCGTCTAAATAAGTTAACTCCAGCCACTTGAAATTTTGCAAGAATCGTTTCACTGCCACAGGGGAGCCTCAGTGGCGCAGATAACGGGAAGTCAGGGGAGAACAGAGTTATTTCTTTTGCTGCAGAGCCCACGACAATTCAGGACAGGAGCTGCCCATATGAGTGACTTTGGGGAGGAAGTGGCTTTTCCTATAGAGCATTTGTCAGTGACATTCAGTCCACATTCTTGCACCTAAGAAGCCAAATTTGGCCCTCAGTACAAACAGCTGTGGTAGCTAATAATGATTATCTCATTACTATAATTTTTATCGCATTCCATTTTGCGGGTGAAGAACCAAAACCAAGAAAGATTATTCTTTTCCCCAAGTGCCCACGCGAGCAAGATCTCCTGGTTCTTCCCCTATGCCTCTTTCCAATTCTTTGCGATTTAGGGGGGTGTCTGAAGAATGAATTCCCAAGAAATAGAAGTAACTGGGCAGTTCAGGAAACCACCAGAAATTCTAACATTTAGTGGACTTTTGTTTAAAGGGAGTTATTGATTCCTTTTTAATGGAAGCAGATAGAGCATTCTGGACTGGGGAAGAGGACAGTCTGGGATGTGGGACCCCTTCGCTACTGTCTTTTTACCGTACGCACAAAAGCTAAATGAACATTTAGAGCGATCTGGAATTGGAAAGATGTCTTAAGCATGCAGCCTCGCTGGGCAGCTGGAAAGAGGAGGAGTGGGAAGGTCTTATCACGGTTTTGAAGAGGCTGAGTGTAGGCTGTGTGTGTGGCGGGGGGTGCAGAGGGCAAGCCCTTACCTCTGCCTTTGCTATGGGTCACAGGTCTTCTGTGGCTCTATGGTGGCAGGCCTGACAGATGACCTGGGACAGTCAAGCATATTGTTTAAAAACTATTCACTCACAAGCTTTTAGTATTGGTAGTGGGTCTGCTCCAAAGGGCTACCCTGAGGACAGGCTTTCTCCACACTGCTTGCAAGCACCCACCCCCAACCTGGAGAGCTTGACAGAGGCTCCCCCTGGGACCCTGTGGGGGGCTCCCTGGGGAAAAGTAGGACAGAGCCAATGGGTGAGCAGACTTGTCAAGGAACTGGCAATGGGCCACTTCCTCCCTTGGACAGCCTTGGGCAAGTCATGTAAGCCCTCTGGCCCTCCTCTCCCTATATTTAACAAGAAGAGTTGGGTGCGATGATCTCTAAGCTCCAGTCTTCATGGTCTGGTGCCTAGTCCTGTCCATTTCCCCAAAGACTGCCCTCCCGTGGGGTCTTCAGCCCCCACCTCCCGGACCTCAGGTTCCTTCTCCTCCCATAGTGTGTACCAAGGGCCAGGTGGTGAGCGGCCAGTACCGGATGCTGGCGAAGCATGGGGGCTACGTGTGGCTGGAGACGCAGGGGACAGTCATCTACAACCCACGCAACCTGCAGCCCCAGTGCATCATGTGTGTGAACTACGTCCTGAGGTGAGTGTGGGAGGGCCAGTGGGGCCCGGGCTGTGAGCTCCCCACACTGAGGATGGCAGGCCCCGGAACGCCCAGCCTCTCCTCTCCACAGGCTCTCTGTGAGCTCTCTGTGGTGCGGGTCCTCGGGACCCAGAGGACTTCCATGGATGATGCGGGAACAGTGGGTCACCTGGGACTTCCCCTTCCCAGTGCTTCTCTGCCCCTTTCCCTAGTCTCTCATCTGTGCCAGGCCTCTGACCCATGTAGGGAGGCAGACAGAACAAAGTCATTCCTTGATAAGCATTTTGTGAATGTGGAAAAACAGGGATATTTTTCCACAGTCACTCTGTAGCCCCTGGGAAGAGAGCTGGGTAAAGTCATTGCTGGAGTGAAACATACAAAAATCTACAAACCCGGGTGCACCATGCAGTGCCTGCCCATAAAGCAGGATCCAAGACAGACTCATGGTCTGAGGGCACTCTCGATGTTGCTGCCTCAACTCCAAATTCCATTGTGTGGTTCTTCAAGACATGACGACACAGTGTCCATACCCACGCATTTGGTTGAGCGGCTCAGCCGTCGGGGTGTCCCTGGGTCTGCGGGACAAAAGGATCCCGCTAGAAACATGGCAGGTCTGACGCAGCCTCTTGTCCCCTCAGTGAGATTGAGAAGAATGACGTGGTGTTCTCCATGGACCAGACGGAATCCCTGTTCAAGCCACACCTGATGGCCATGAACAGCATCTTTGAGAACAGCGATGAGGTGGCTGTGTCCGAGAAGAGTCACTTCCTGTTCACCAAACTGAAGGAGGAGCCGGAGGAGCTGGCCCAGCTGGCACCCACTGCGGGAGATGCCATCATTTCTCTGGACTTCGGTGGGTGCCCCTCCACTGAGCTGGGGGACGTCGAACTCTCTTGAGTGGGGGAGGTTTTTATGGTCACAGGCCTCCCTGGCTACAACTTTCCCTTAACCAGCGGCACCCTGTTCCTTCCCCGAGTCTTGCTAATCATCTGTTAGTGGTCAGACTGGTCTGTACTGGATGCAAAAGAACAACGCATGCACCTGGCACGGAGTAAGACCACAAAGTGCCGAGCGGGAGGCGGGGAGGGGAGGGCAGGTTGCAGGGGACTGCCTGGAGGAGTCGCATCTCCACCACAGGGGCAGGAGCCTGCCATGACAGCAAGAGAGCTGCTCGGACGTCACTGGCACGATTTCACAGCGAGAGCAGAGCTTCACCTGGGCCTTGAGGGACAGATTGCTTTTTTGGAAGAGGGCTGAACTGAAATAATGTTGGGAGACATAATTCCAGAAAAGATTCAGGCCCAGATTTAGCCCCCGTAGGCACTACTTCTTTAAAACGTGTGCCTGTCCCAAAGGGACTGAGTCCTTGTCGCCACAGAGAGAGTTCAGGCCTCCCCAATCCCACACTGGAAGCACCTTCACATGTCCCGGGGGCCCTTGCTCCCCATGTGGGACCCGCAGCCTGGCCGTGCTGCTGAAGGAATAGGTGCAGCACCTGTGCTCGCCCTTTTACCTGTGTCCCCGAGAGGCCATGAGAGAAGCAACAGAGGATCGTAGAGGACAATCCGGGACGAGAAGGCTCGCCACAGCCTCCGTTAACTGAGGCTGACTGCCCTCTGTCCTCTCCTAACCTCTCATCTACGTGCT
>NW_006383011.1:15809864-15818180 GCF_000327345.1 Myotis davidii | reverse complement strand
TTCACTTAGTCTCTGACAAGTAAGTGCTCCAGGAGGGTGTCCCCTTGAAAGGGAGCCGGTACATTGAGCCGGAGCCCCAGTTAAAGGCCCCTTTGTCCCAGTCAAGCTTCCAGGGCTGAGGGCCCAGCCCAGGCACGACTTCCAGAAGCTGTGGGGATTTCTCATGCATCCTTTGGGCTTTTCTCTGTCCTCGGGGGTTTTCCATGGACCGGACGAATCCCTGTTAACCAAGCCAGATGCTTGTCTCCACAGGAAACCAGAGCTTCGAGGAGTCATCAGCCTATGGCGACACCATACTAGCCCCCAACCAGTCGTGGGCTGAGGAGCTGAGGAGCCACATTGCCCAGAGCGAGGCCAGCCTGCCCGCCTTCACCATGCCCCAGGCGGCCGCCCCAGGGGACACCAGCCCTAGCGCCACCAGCAGCAGCTGCTCCACGGTGAGTCCCCTGGAGTGAGGTCAGGTTCCTCCTCTGGCCACTCGTCAGTCTGGACAGAAATACTGCCCTCCTCGTACTCAAGTTATGCTAGAGTCCTGTAGAGAGGTGGTGACACATGCCTGCAGGTACTCCAGCTGTTTGCTTGCTGTCAGTATCCAGTCCCACCCCCACCTAAATGACAAGCTCCGGAAGGCAGGGGCTGAGTGGCACACAGTTTTGAGCCCCCAGCTCTGTCCCTGCTCAGGGCACAGACCTGTAGTCTCCAGAGCCCTGCTGGCCATGGCCGTTATCCCTGGCTCCTCAGGACAGGCTCATTTGATGAGATGACTGAGGTGCAGAGAGGTTGATAAATGGACCTAATTCACACAGCTCACAGGGAGTGGCCCCTCTACAAGTACTTGTTGGGTGGGACGGAGTTGGTCTGTGGGCCTAAGAATGTATTTCTCCTTCTACCTTGGATGTTGGGGAGACCAGTGTCATACTCTTGACATAGTCACTTCCCTCCTGGCCCCCAGCCCGGCAGCCCTGAGGACTATTACACGTCTCTGAATGACGATCTGAAGATAGAGGTGATTGAGAAGCTTTTTGCCATGGATACAGAGGCAAAGGACCAGTGCAGCACCCAGGTAGGCAGCCACGGAGAAGTTGGGCTGGTGTGCCTGCCAGCGGGCGGCGGAGAAGGCTCAGGCCCGGTCTTGCAGCCGCACCCCTTTGTGACAGAGACCAGTGGAGATGCTGGACCATGGTCCCTAACTGGATGAGGGTGCAGGGAAGTAGAGCCCATGGAGGTCCCTCCTCCCACTTCGCCCTCTGCTTTACCTGTGTCAATCCAGCTCTTCTACCTGTAACTCTCACCTTGTATATCTCCTACTCACTGAGGGAGCTCCCTTAGTGCACACGAAGACCAAAACTACGACCGAACGTTTCTTCAGAGAAGCCCAACATTTAAAAAGTACATCCAGATGTATGAGACATTTATAAGCAAAGGGAACATTTACTCCCTTCACCAAGTTAGGAGTCTTTGAAATACTATTTTAGTTTAAATGCATTTAAAAATGATATCGGAGCCCTGGCTGATTTGGCTCAGTGGATAGAGCGTCGGCCTGTGGACCAAAGGGTCCTGGGTTTGATTCTGGTCAAGAGCACATATCTCTCTGGCCCAGGCCCTCGTCGGGGCTGTGCAGGAGGCATCCAATCAATGTGTTTCTCTCTGTCTTTCCTTCTCTCTTCCACTCTCCCTAAAAATCAATGGAAAAATATCGTTGGGCGAGGATTAACACACAAAAATAAAAAATGATACCGGAATCATAAATTTTTATTTGCATGTAACTTTACAGGAAAGCACTTATTACAGAAAGCCAAACGCTCTTGCAACAACTGTCTTGCTCTGTGTCTCCTCAGCTGGATTTCAATGAGCTGGACTTGGAGACCCTGGCGCCCTACATCCCCATGGACGGGGAGGACTTCCAGCTGAGCCCCATCTGCCCCGAGGAGAAGCTCTCGCCCGAGAACCCGCAGTTCCTCCCGCAGCACTGCGTCAGCACCATGACCAGCATCTTCCAGCCGCTGGCCCCCGTGCCTGCGCCCGGGCCCTTCCTCCTGGACAAGTACCAGCAGCAGCTGGAGAGCAAGAAGACGGAGCCCGAGCACCAGCCCATGTCCTCCATCTTCTTCGATGGTGGGAGCAAGGTGTCCCTGCCATCGTGCTGTGGCCAGGCCAGCACCCCTCTCTCTTCTTTGGGGGGCATATTCAACACACAGTGGCCCCCTGATCCACCCTTACATTCCAGGCCCCCCAAGTGGCCTGGAGGAGATCAGCACGCGGAGGCTTTGGGGATATCGCCGTCGGGGCCCCCTGTCTCCTCCCCGCAGCTCTCCATGTTCAAGAAGAGGTGAGTGGCAGTGACCCTTGGCTGCTTTAGCAAAGACTGGGCTGAAAGGGGAGGGGACAGGGGGGAGCCCACTAGGGGGTGATCTGGGGCCCAGAGAGACTTCCTGCCCTGTCACCAACTCTTGCTCCACCGTGGCTGGTCCTCCAATGAGCACTGCTCTGATCCAGGAGCTTAGGCTGAGAGGAGTCACCCCGAGGTCTGGGAGGCCTCGAGTGCAATGTTTTTATCAGAGCGGAGGGGCCCAAGAGGTGACTGAGGACAGGAAAAGGGAGAGAACTAGCTTGCCCACCCTTGCACACCCATGTCTCTCTCCCCAGAGCACCCTAAAGCACCTTGCTTACCTAGACTTCATTACAGAACACAAAACGTTACCTGGGCAGTGATTCTCTGTTTCCTCTTGGAATTCTGGTTGAGAAAAGAAAAAGATGCCGGTGCCTTTTGGACATCCAGCATTGCCTTCCCTGTCCTCCTCCTCCTCCTCCTCCTCCTCCTCCTCGCTCCTTCAAATCTCCCCAACACGCTCCATTCCACCAGCTGGGAGCTCCCGGGGCTGAAGCACAATGGGTGGCATATGACCTCCGCTCCCAGGGCACATTAGTTACACTGCCCTGGGGCATGTGCCCGTGAGAGAGCAGCCTCACTCGTCCAAGGGGGAGCAGCTTGGCAGGGAGAGATGGGCAGAAGAAACCCTCCTAGAGACTGACGCCACCCAGCTGGGCTGCTGCACCCGAGGTCAGGCCTGGAGGCTGCCTGGGTCCCGCTGGGCTGGCGGCATATGTGACTTGAACCTTTAGCATCTCAGCAGGAGGGGAGACTGGGGAAGGGCAGCGGAGTGCAGCTCGGGCCCTGAGGCCCACACCCTTCCTCTGAGCCTCTGCCCTTTGGGCCAGACGTATTAGTTCTGGAAGGGCCCTCCGAAGGCCCTGCATGGCGTGGGGCTCCAGACCCCCTCACGGCCCACTCTTTTGGGCTTGGCAGGTCTGCAAAGGGCTTCAGGCCTCAGGGCCCAGACGCGATGAGCCCGGCCATGGTAGCCCTCTCCAACAAGCTGAAGCTGAAGCGACAGCTGGAGTATGAGGAGCAAGCCTTCCCGGACATGAGTGGGGTGAGCCATCTCCTGACTGGCGCTGCCTTGGGTCAGGCTGGGCAGGGAATCGGGGCTGAGAGCAGAGGGCCCGGCTGGCAGGCAGCTCTCGCTCTGAGGCTCAGTGGCCAGCCAGGGGCAGCAGGGCGGGGTGGGGCCGTGGCCTCTCAGACAGCGGCTCTGAGGCCACCCACCCAGACTCAGTCTGAGGACGGGTTCTCTGGCCCTCTCCCCTCTACATCTGCCCCTCTCACCCCCAGGGGGACCCTCCAGGAGGCAGCCCTTCACATCTGATGTGGAAAAGGATGAAGAGTCTCAGGGGCTGCGGGAACTGCCCTCCGATACCTGACAAGCGGCTGAGCACCAACATCCCCAGTGGTGAGCAGAAGGCCGCGCCCCCCTGGGGTCGGGTGGGGGTGTCTGCAGGTGGAAGGGCTGGGGGAGGGGGGCTCAGGGGCACATCTCGGTTCTTCCACTCACCACCTGCCCTACCATCCCTCCTTCCACACACACAGCTTCCCCTTTCCATTCTGGCTCAAACTACACGGTCAGGAGCCTGGGCTTCGAGGCCGGGGGGGCTGGCTCTGAGCACCTTCTGTGAAGGCAGGGAGGGTGCTGGGGGCATCACTGTCTCTCCCCTCCTCGGGCTGGCACTGCCCTCACACTCCAACACTGATCTTTCAGATGAGTTCACCCACAATCCCATGAGGGGCCCGAGTCAGCCTCTGAGACACCTGCCACCACCACAGCCACCGTCCGCCATGAGCCCTGAGGAGAGCGCCAAGAGCAGGTTCCCCCCACAGTGCTGCGCTTTTCAGTACCAGGACTACAGTCTGCCCTCGGCTCACAAGGCGGCAGGTGGGTGCCCCAGGGCCGGCAGCCTCCGTGCCAATCTGCAGTGTGTGGGCGGGGCGACGGCCAGGGGGTGGACATCCCAAGGAGGCCTGTCGCTGCTCAGCATGACTTGCTGTCCTGAAAGGCCGCTACCATAAGAGAGGTGAGCCCTCCTTCCCAGAAGAGTTGCAGCAGGGGCTGGAAGGCCATCTGCCTACAGGGCTTTAGAAGGAGCCTTACAACAATCAGGTGACATCCAGGGCTCTTTGGTCCAAAAAGCCCTCGAGCCTGTGTCTTTTCCTCGGTTCTTCATGCTGCCAGGGGCTCCGGGAAAGGTCACCCTGCTGGCCCTTCTGGAGGGTTAGTCACCTGGTGCCTGCCCTCGGTCCTGGGCCTCCTTAGTCAGTTACCATCTTGGGAAACAGATGTTGTCACAAAAGATTGCATAAACATAGTTGGAAGACGTGGTGGAACATACCAGACCCCTGCCCTCAAAGAGCGTAATTTCCTCAGCACTAGGGTTTGGGGCAATCGCTATTCAGTGCTTCAGAACCCAGCCTCCAGCACCACCAGACAGCCCTGGGCTTGGATCCCAGCTGTACTCTCCCAGCCATGCCTTTGCGTGGGAGGTCTGCATTCAGTAAATAACTGGCATTGTCCTGCCTGCTGTGAGCCCACGAGTTTCCTTGAGCCTTAGAAATCAGGGGGAGACTATTTCTGACAGCACGTACAAGAAGGGGGCTCCAGAGGCCTGAGACCCACCCCGTCCACAGGGAGTGAGGTCCGGGGGACCGAGGGAAGGGGCTTCCAGGCTGTCCTCTGGTCCCTGGGCCTCCTTCCGGGGAAGTAGGGTTGGGTGCTGAGAGATTCCCCTTGCAATGTGTGTGCATATTTGTGCACACATGTATATGTACATGTTTGTGCATCCATGTGTGTGCAGGCAGCAGCCGGTTCAGAATTCCCTTTCCACTCGGCCTTCTCTTCCTGATGTCTCCTCCTTCAAGGCCAAGAAGCCCTTGTGGGCTCCCTCCACACAACACCCTCTAGCTGCTGTCTGCACCGCACACTTTCTCTCTCCCGTGGGGCTCAGCACCCCACCTAATGATAGGGGTCTGCCCGGATAAGATTACATTGAAGAAACAGAGAGTTAGGGCTGCCCTATCTGTAACCCCGAGTCACAAAAACTGGAAAATGCCTCTTGCTCTCCGCAGTGCCCTTCTCATCCCTGCCAGCCTCTTATGGAATAGAGCCTTTTCCAGATGTCCAGTTTGGTTTTTAAAATACGGTACCAACCATTCTTTCAGGTATGGCAAGCCGGCTGCTCGGGCCCTCGTTTGAGCCCTACCTGCTGCCCGAATTGACCAGATATGACTGTGAGGTGAACGTTCCTGTGCCAGGAAGCTCCACGCTCCTGCAAGGAGGGGACCTTCTCAGAGCCCTGGACCAGGGCACCTGAAGCTGGGCCTTCCGCCAGGGCAGGTGTCTCTGCCAGGCCATCCGCCAGCTTCACTCTCTGCATCTATTTTTGCAACTAGGTATCTCTAACACCAACACACTTTTTACAAGGTGTACTTCACCTGGCAGACTTGCCCAGGTTACCACGTAATGGCCTTTTCCTGAAGATACTCACTTTAGTATCCTTATTTTTAAAGTACACTATTGTTTTACCTGCTGTGTTTTACTCTGTCAATGAAAATGTTCTTAAATTTTGTTAAGATTTCCCCCCAACTTCAATTGCTTCTAATTTATATTATCCAGAGGCCTCTCTCTTTCTCTCTCTCTCTCCTGCACACACAATATTCACACTAACAAGTTGGGTGTCTGTTTATAGGGAAAGCTTTGGCTTCATTGAACTAAAAAGATGTTGTTGCCAAAGAGAAAATGATTTTTGCTTTCCAAGCTTGATTTGTGGCCTTGCTCCCTCGCATGGCCCTTCTCCTTTAAAACTAATCACTATAATTGGTAATTTCAGCCTTTTTCAAAAACCAACTCTTTGCTCTAATTTTGATGACTTTTGGTGAAAAATAAGAAATGTGAAGGGTGAAGTCCAGTGTATGTGCTTATCTGTGAGAGTTGCACAGGGAGGCTTTTCCTAAACTTTTTGGTGTTTTCTTCTCTCCCCAACCCCCCACATTCAGTGGATTTTTTTTTAATTATTATTATTCAAAACCATAACTGAGGGGTTTTTTAAAAATTTATATCTGGGTTAAGTGTTTATCATATATATGGGTACTTTGTAATATCTAAAAACTTAGAAACGGAAATGGAATCCTGCTCACAAAATCACTTTAGATCTTTTTAAGCCCGTTCCTGCCGACACCGCAGCATTGTAAGGCACCCCCAGGCCGTGCTAACACTGCTCAAGGTTGCTCTGTGGGCTTTTGCTTTTGGGGTCTGCCATAGCGTGACAATCCATCCAAGGAGTGGAATCATTAAGTGGGAGCATTGCGAGCTATATTTTCCTCATGTCCTCTGTGTATTATGTATGTATGTATATATTATTATTGCTGCCAAGAGGGTCTGATGGCACATCATGGGTTAAGGGTGTGGGCTGGGCAAATCCAAGGGAGAGGAAGTGCTTTAACTTTTCTTAAGGTCTTGTTGCTGGCCCTTCAAGTGCACTGAGCTATGTGACTCTAATGGGCTTTCATATGGCACACTGGGATATGTCTAAACCTACCTTGAGATGGTTTAGATGGGAATTCACGAAAGGAAGGAAGGATTCAGAAACGGGGTAGTGACCCAGGCCATGTCTTCCCAGCTGACCACCTCGGAGCACATGGAGCTGGGATGAGAGAAGGGCAGCCGGTGCTGACCAGCCTGGCCCAGTGCCCTTCCTCAGATCCCCCTGCAAGGCCGAGATGCGGGGGCCCCCACTGACGAGCAGCAGGCAGACCTGGGGACAGCCCAGCCCCAGGCCCTCCCGGGTCTGGTTGTCACTTGAAGTGACTTGTATAGGTAGGAAGCACTGGAAATAGTGTTCTCAGAGCACTTTAACTCACTGCGTAAGAGGGACTACACCTTTGGTTTCCAATCACCAATCACGTAGAACTCACCTGTCCTGGGCACAATGAAGATGTTTCTAGAAACACACACCCAAAGCACAACAGGCCAAGCACTGGGCCAGCCTGGGTGGACTAATTGTCAAAACACAAATCTAAGTTGTATGAGAAATACTATCTACTCAGTGTGTTGCCCAAATGTACGTAAGCACCGCAGCTTTGCTCCGCGTGGCGACAGAGCCCGGAGGGCCACGGCCAGGTAAACTGGGGTTGGATTCCTGTGTGCGCTGCCTCGGCCGTGAGGGTGGCTCACCCTTGCAGTTTTACTAAAACACTCTGAGAAATATTCCGAGCTTCAATATTAACTTTACCTGTCAATGTAACGATTTCATGTACATTATTATTTTGTTGAATTCCTACTGACATTATTACTGTATGGGAGCTTAACTTTATAAGGAAATGTATTTTGACACTGATATCTTATTAAAGTATTCTGATCCTACCCCAGCTGGTGGCTCGTGTTTCCTGTGGATTTGTGATGGGTCACCCCAACAGAGAGCAAAGTATTTATTAAATAGTTTCCCAAAAATGGACATTGGTGCTGACCTTCGGGAGACAAACGAGGCCAGCCGACAGGAGGAAGGGTGAAGGGAGGGAGACTAATATTAATACTTGGCAACTGCTGAGACTGAAGGCCATGTTATCCCGCCCGTGTTTCTATCTGCCACTGGCCCTTTATGTAGCCAATGGGAGACCCAAGGGGGAAAGACAGGTCCCTGCTTTCAGGTAACGACATGGAGAGCCCCGCCGGCCTGCGTGTGTGGACACTCTGGGCTCTAGCAGTCAGAAAGGACTTCAGTCTGAAGGTGGCGGGGGCTCAAGTGGGGACTTCCCAGATAGAATGTGATTGGGAAGGGCAAAGAAAGAAAAAAACAAAAATAAAACAACAGAAACTCAGCCAGAGACAGAGCACAGTGAAAGCTCCAAATTGGAGATGCGCATGATGGGTTCCCTAATTCACCTTTTACTTTTCCAAATCATGACCTGCTGAGGAACAGCTATCGCCA
>NW_006383011.1:15752019-15809664 GCF_000327345.1 Myotis davidii | reverse complement strand
GGACTCAGCAGCCGCCTCTGCTCACAGTCATGCACTGTGTTTGCACAGATCAGTCCACACAGTGTGGTCTCCCACTTACCTTATTAGCTCTCTTGGTCCTCAAACTGGGAAATCCTGTGAGCACCCACTTCACAGATGAAACAGTCGCATTAAGTGGCTTCCACAAGTCACATCCTATTAATGGGAGAAATGAAATGTAAGCCCAGTCTTAGCCATACTTCTCTCCTCTCACACCAATAAGAAACAGCACTTCCCTTATCCCTTTCTTCAGCTCCCCTCCATTTCCCTGCTTCCCTTCACAGGAAACCTCCTGAAAGAGTTGTGTATGGCTGTGGTCTCTAATCCCTGCCAGCTCATTTCTCAATCCACTCCCATCAAGCTACTGTCCTTAGCTCTCCACTGAAACTTCTGTGGCCAAAGTTGATGGTCATCTCCCTGTGGCCCAACCCCAGAGCCATTTTTTCTCCTTATCTGGCTCCCGCATGACTTCTACCAGCAATACATGGTCCAGAGCTCATTCTTAAGACTCTACTCTTTGCCTAAGCTCTTATCTCAGATATATATAATTTTTTATATATTATAAAAATTTTCTTATATATAATCAAAATTTTTTTATATATAATCTTCTCTGATTTCAGAGAAGGGAGAGGGAGAGAAAAACATCAATGATGAGAGAGAATCATTGATCATGATCAGGGATCAAGCCAGCAACCCAGACATAAGCCCTGACTGGGAATCAAACAGTGACCTCCTGGTTCATAAGCCAACATTCAACCACTGACCCACCTTGGCCTGGCTCAGAGGTATTATTTCAACCAATCTCACGGACTTAGGTACAACTTGCCTACTGTTGATGCACAAATTTATACCTTTAGCCTTAACCCTATGAGGTAAGGACTATTATCATGTTTCTTTCACATGAAAGCAGACAGGCTCTCAGATATCAAGGGGGTTCCCCAGTGTTACACAACTAGAAACTGTAAAGCCAAAATTCAAACCTGGGTCTGTCTGACTCTCTTTTCATTGCCAAGTAGAATATTCCTGTGTTTATTACTTTAACTTTTAGTCCTCTTCTGGTTCTTCTGTTTACTCTCATCATCTCTTCCCTTCTTTTGGTGGTGCCTGGACCTTCAGATTGGCTTTTTTGGGCTCTGCCCAGCTCCTATCACCTTTGCCTGCCATCTCAGACTTTCTGAAAACCTCACTGTTTGTTTTTGTTTGTTTGTTTGCTTGTTTTCTGAAGCTGTTCTGTGAGTGACACATCTCAGCCAGGCCTTCAATAGCAGAATTGCCTTTGAGCATTGGCAAGTTCAGGACTCAGACATGGATGGGCACCATCCTGGAACCCAGCAACTATAGAGGCTGTGGGTCTACAAAGCATCCTTGGGCAAGGTGTCGCCTTAACTACCTGAAGACTGTGATTGTGACCTCCAGCCCTGGGGGTGGAGGCAGCTCCAAGTTCTTTACTTACAAGTCCAGCAAAGGGGTGGGGGGTGGGGGTGGGAATGCAGCAAGGCCATTGCCCCCACTGGATTACAGGAACCTGGCCTCCATAGGCATTCAAGCCCAAGACAAGCTCTCCCCACCTTCATGTTTTGTCTCAGGTAATCAGTGAAGATGGACTAAAATGGTTCTGATTTTGCTGTGGGCAGTTAGACACAAGCCTAGCACGGACCATAGACCAGGTACAGAAGGTCACCAGATGGAAAGCCCCTGGTGCCTAACAATGGACAATCAATTATAGAATGGGACCTTGCCCCCAGGGTGATTTTTCCTTCCCTAACATATCACTGGTCATGAGGTTTGGACCCCTGACCTTTCCTCCCTAGAGATAACATCTACGCCTCAGTGGTATTTCAGCTCCAGGCCTAGATAAGCAACAAAACCAGCCACAGCTGATGTCAGATCTAGTTGCATTGAATGACCCCCTGCCCTGGGGTTGGCCAATCAATCAATGGAGACCACAACCCTGAAAGGATACCCCTGGAAAGCTACTGAACATTCTGTTAAGATCTTTCCCTGGGACCTCCCCTAAAATCTCCGCCATTAAAACCTTTAGGACTGAGGATCCAGTGTGCTCTCCTTTCCTGCATCCAGGCCCCAGGGGCATTACCATTAGCTTCCTCACTTTGTTAAAAGGACAAGGATTTTTCCTCTTGTTTTCCAGATACAAGATTTTCTATAAGCAATTTGGTGAATTATATATATTTCTCCCTGCCGTATCCCTCCAGAATTTGGTAATACTTAATGAGTGCATCATAGCAATACATTTCTTTACATGAATTCAATAAGACCAGTTTCCAATTATGGTTTTATTAACCAAGACTCTGACTGGAATGTCATGTCTAAGCGAGACATGAAGGAATGAGGCCCATTTTCTTCACAACATGCAAGAGTCAACCATTCACATCCTGCTCTCCTCAGCCCTTGGCCATCCTCTGCTTTCTGTGAAAAAGAACTTTTATCAGGAGGCCTGTATAAGAATGATTAACTTGGCTCTTCCATTCTTGAAGCAGGAGTGGCCCCAGGAGGATGGTACTAGATGTGTTTTCCCAGATTGACTCAAAATGCTAAAAAGGAGTAGGCACATACCTGCTCCTAAGCCATCTGCATTTTGAAAGGTAAAATATGAAATCCAGAGCACTTAAGTCCGTGTTCACTGGATTACCTGAGGCAAAACCTGAAGGAATCAGGAAGAGCCAGAAATGATGTAGCCCAACCCCATCATTTAGTTTTTCAATCTCCACAATCTTCTCAGTTTAGAAATGAGACAGAGGCCCAGGGAGGCCAACGAGGCTTGCCTACAGTTGCACAGTGAGGGTGACAAGACTGTGCACAAAGCCCAGGCCAGCATCATGGGGACAGAGGTCAAGCTCACTGTCATTGAAAGGGGCCAATGTTCCAGCCCCAACACATGCCCTCTGCCCATGACATCAGTTCTCAATTTCTCAACCACTAAATAGACCTCCACACACACACAGTTCTCTCCTTCCTCCCCACCCCGCCCTCAAGCACCACCTCACAGGTCTCCAGCCTCTTCCTTGTCTCTTCCTTCAGGGCACTTTCAGTTCCTCAAAAATAATCAAGATCACAGTGTCAAGCCCATTTCTTCAAAATATTTCTTTGAACTCAGTGGCCCCTATGAGAACTGTTTGGCCTCTCTGTGACCTTGGTGAAGTCTAAATCAGTTCCTTCACTTCTGAATTGAACTTTCCTTGGCTTCCCAGGACCCAGGAGAATAGGGTTTTGAAGTACAATTGACCCTTGAACAACACCAGGGTTAAGGGCGCTAACCACCAGCACAGTCGAAAACCCACATGTAACTGAAGTCAGGCCCCTTGTGTGTGCAGATTCCCAACTGTGGATCAAACTACATTCTCCCCTAACCACACACATAAACACACTTGTTTTCAATGATACTTATGAATTCATGCTCTCTCAAGAGCTCACCAGCTTAGTGGAATAAACAAAATAAAAGTAATCTGGATAACTCAGACTCCTCGAGATAGTATATAATAATGGAGTCCTGTGGCCCATAGTTTCCCAGGCAGTCTCCATCTCAGATATTGTGCTTCAATGTCCCCAAGTGTGCTCTTTACTTGGGCCAAGGCCCCCCATCTTGGGTTCAGAAAGCATGAAACATTTAGATACAAATGAGCCCTCAGTGGCCTTGGGGGTGGGGGGGCAGGCGGATCTGGGTGCTATGGGAGTTCAGAGGAGGCCAAGAGAGATCAATCTTGGCCTCAGGAGTAAAGAAATCCCCCACCAGAGCTGGGAGGGAAGAGGATTGGAGAGGTGGAGTCGGGGGAGACAGGGGTGATCATTCCAGAAGTGGACAAGGGGTACAAAGTACAAGGCCAGACTGAGCAGCACATGCAGGAGAGCCTGGGGAGCAAGCAGGACAGGGTGCTGGGATGGAGGGAGAAGGCAGCAGGGCAGCCTGTCACTCACAGCACAGATCTGGAGTCATACAGATCCAGGTATGAATCCTGGCTCTGCAGCTTCTAGTTGCATAACATTGAAGAAGCCCCTTAATGTCTGAGAGCCTGTCTGCTTTCATGTGAAAGGAGCATGATAACAGTCCCTACCTCATAGGGTTAAGGTTGAAGGTATAAATTTGCGCATCAACAGTAGGTAAGTTGTACTTAACTCCATGAGATTGGATGAAATATACCTTTGAGATAAGGGCACTGACAAAGAGTAGAGTCTTAAGAATGAGCCCTGGGCCATGTACGTGCTGGTAGAAGTCAGGGAGGAACCAAATAAGGAGAAAAAATGGCTCTGGGGTTGGTCAACAAGGAGATTATCATTGACCTTGACCCAAGAAGTTTCAGTGGAGAGCTATGGACAATAGCTTGATGGGAGTAAACTGAGAAATGAGCTGGTTAGGATTGAGAGGTAGAGACCATAGCCATACACAACTCTTTCAGGAGGTTTCCTGCGAAGGAAAGCAGGGAAATGGAGGAGAGTTGAAGAAGGGATAAGGGAAATGCTGTTTCTTTTAAACATTGAATGAACTTTTATTTTAGAATAATTTCAAACTTACAGAAAAGTTGCAAGAATAGTATAGAGAGTTCCTGCACCCAGTTCTATTGCTAACATTACTATGGTACATAGTATTGGTTGCTAGAGGAAGGGGGTGTGTGTGAAGGAGATCAGAGGTACAAATTTCCAATTATAAGTCACAGGGATATAATGTACAGCCTAGAGAATATATTTGATATAGCATAACTTTGTAATGTGACAAATGCTTACTAGACTTATTATAGTGATCACTTTGTTGGGTATATAAATGTTGAATAACTATCTTGTATGCCTAATTCTAATATAATGCTGTATATCAACTTTATTTTAATTGTTTTTTCAAAAAGCAAATTTTGAAAGTTCAGAGGTGGCTTAAATAACATGGAGGGGAAGGCTCGATAAGTAGGGGCCACAGGATGTGGTCAGGGTTGGTGAACTGGTGTTACAATGACACTGAGCATATTGACGGAAGAGAGATCTGAGCTGGGAACTGAAATCACTGAAGGAGGAGTGACCAGAGGTCAAGGTTCACAGCTATGAGGAGAAACAAGAAGTTCAATGACATGAGTGGGAGGAAAAGGGAGAAGAGGAGGTTTGGAAGCAGCCTCAAGAAGCAAGAAGGGCCCTAGCTGGTTTGGCTCAGTGGGTAGAGCGTCTGCTTGCTGACTGATGGGTCCTGGATTCAATTTCTGTCAAGGGCACATGCCTAGGTTGCCAGCTCGATCCCCAATAGGAGGTGTGCAAGAGGCAGCTGATCAATGATTCTCTCTAATCATTGATGTTTCTCTCTCTCCCTCTCCCTTCCTCTCTGAAATCAATAAAAATATTTTTTTAAAAAGCTAGAAGGATCCTCTCTACCATTGGGCCCTGCCCAACACCTGCCTGTGGGAGAGAGAAATTAGCCTCTTCCTGAAATCAGCAGAGTGGGGCTCTAGTTAAAAAAAAAAAAGGTGAAGACACGTTCAGAAAAGAAGGGGGGCGGGATCTAGAAAGTAGCGGATGAGCCTGCAGTGGAAGGACCTGGAGGGTGTGAAGGGGTGGGAGATGGGAGAGAATGAACTTTCCAGAAACAAAGGCCAGGTGGGTGACAGGTGGCCTAAAAGCCTCGGTCTGACACTGGTGATTGATGTAAAGAGAGTCGAAGAGATGGGGTATCATCCTGAGGGTCTTTTAGAGGTTCAAACCAGAAGACTAGGGATGTGGCAGGGAGGCACAGCAGCTCCTCTACGGTGTCTGCAGGACTTTCCTTATCTCCTCCAGCACCTGGGGACCATCACACAAGTGCACTCAGTGAGTGTAAGGTGGGACTGTTTCTTTCTAAGGCAGGTGTCAGGGTGGCCAGGGGTTGGCTTTCCCTTTCTGTGGGTGGGCCCTGGCCAGTGTGGCTCAGTTGGTTGGAGTGTTGTCCCATAAACCGAAGGGTTAAGGGTTTGATTCTCAGTCAGGGAACATATTCAGGTTGCAGGTTTAATCTCAATCTCTCTCTCTCTCTCTCTCTCTCTCTCTCTCTCTCTCTCTCTCTCTCTCTCTCTCCCTTCTTCTTTCTAAAACAATCAATAAACATATCCTTAGCTGAGGATTAAGGGGGAAAAAATGTTTTCCTTTTAATCCTGTGGGTGGGCCCAGCATTTGCAAGAACAAAGAAAGATGGCTGCAGTTGGAGGACCCATTGGCCTGAAATGAAGGGATGTTTTCCAGTCCTCCTTAGCCTGGTTGAGACAAGGGCAGCTGAGCTTGAACGTTGACAACATTTTGCGGAGTCTTGCTTAAAGGCCAAGGCAGGGCTCCAACTAAAGATTCAAATCCAGATGAGAGAGATGACTCAGACCGCTCCTGCTGCTTCTTAAATGTGGAGAGGCTGCTGTGCTGACCAGGGTGGTCCTGCCATGAGGATCCGTGATGCCCACCACCCCACATATCAACTATCTGAAGGTTAAGCACCAGCTCTGAGCCCTACTGAGCGGTGAGACCTGATAGTTCCACAATACCATGGGCGTGGCAGCAACCCCAATATGTTATGTCCCTCTCTGGGCACCGTTCTTTCAATAGACATATAGATAAATTTATTCAAAGAAGGTGACTAAAATGGTGATGAGACTTGCAATGGTGTCACAATTGACTGGAGAAGTTGAGACAGTTTGTCCAAGAAGAAGTAAGACTGGGGGAGGGCAAAAGCCACAACTATCTACAAAAGCACAGTGTGGAGAGATTTTCTGGGTGGCCCAGAGGAGCACTCGGTCGGTAAGTTCAGAAAAAGAATTCTGCTCCATTCAAGTATGCTCAGGAGGAAACCTCACGCCCCCTCCATGTCAGTGCGTACTTGCTCAATAGATCGGGGAAAGAATAGCTTTCCTCTAATCACCAAAGCTACTTAGAGGATGATATCATCGAAACGTACCTAGCAAAGATCAAGAAAAGCTATTAATTTCAAGTCTTTACTCAGATCTTTGTGGGACATAGAGGACCCATGGAATTCAGATGAGCAGAGAACACTGTACGGGCAGAACAAATTATGTTGAATTTAGACTTTAAAAATGTTTTTTCTTAATATGTATTTATACTATAGTCACCAAGAATGCCTGCTTCACTTTGGGCGATACTGTGGAGTCATATGTAAAGTCAATGAGCAAAGCAAAAACCACCTGAGTCAAAATTGCCCTTAAGAACCCCCACAGAAGGTGTGACCAGGCTGGAAACTGACACCCCACCTCTCAGTCAGCCCAGCACAGCCAGTTTTTCCTCTGGTGTCAGAACAATTGTGGTTTCTTTGGATGAGCACCAGGTGAGATAGTTGGCTGATATCTAGGGACCATGTTGTAAAGAAGAGGCAGGTCTTTAAACACAACTACACCCAGCACCACAGCAGGATGCTCACACCTTGCCGGGTGTGGTGACAGACACCTTGAGGAAACACCTGGTCCACAACTCCTTTCTCATCCTATCAGGGACTTTTGGTCATTTACTGAAATGGTCAATGGGCAGAGTTCCTCACAGTCAGGGGTGGATCCAGATTTTGAGGGACCTGTTAATTGTATGTACCTTGGACATGATGTGATAAAGAGGACAATTTGCCTCTGTGGTTCTTCATCACCAAAACCTATAACACCAGTCTGATCTCAGGAAAGACATCAGACAAATCCAGATTAAGGGACATTCTATGAAATATCTCACTGATAATGCTCAAGACTGTCCAAGTTATCAAAAACAAGTAGACTGGACTGTCACAGCCAAGAGGAGCCTAAAAAGACATGATGATTTAAATACGAGTTCTTGAATGGGGAAAAAAAAACATTAGGCAAAACTAGAGGAAATGTGAACAAAGTATATACTTAGTAATAATGTATCAGTATTGGTTTATTAACTGTAAAAAAATATACCATAATAATGTAAGATATTAATAATAGGGAATGTGGGCACAGGGCAAATAGTAACTCTGTACTATCTTTGCAATATTTTTGTAAGTCTAAAACTATTCTAAAAAAGTAAGGTTTATTTAATAAAAAAAATAATGTCAGCTAAAAACAAAGAAATGCTGAAGGGAATGAAGAACAAAGAAAGGGATAGGTAAGTGAGTAAATCTAAGTGAATATTGACTGTTAAGACAATAATAATAATATATTACAGGGTTAAACGTGAAATTAATGTAAACGTAAACAACAGTACAAAAGGTAGGAAGTGGTAAATGGCATTAAGTGGCTTTTAGTCTTTGAATTGTCTAGGAAGTGGTAAATGTACTAATTTATATTAGACTTTAATAAGTCCAGGTAATCAGTAGAATGATCATTAGATAAATAATGTATAAAATAATGTGTAACTAATAAGCTAATAGAGCAGGGAAATGGAATTTTAAAAAAATACATGACTATTCCAAAGTAAGGCAAAAGAAAAGAGAAAATGAACATAAAATAAGTGGGACAAATAATATGATACTAGATTTAAATCTAAATACAGGATGTCCCCTAAAAATGTATACACACTTTAACAGCTGATAGCTGTTATATATATATAACTATATATAAATACATACATACATATACTAGCACGCTCCCCACTGGGGATGGAGCCCACAGCAACGTGGGCATGTGCCCTGACTGGAAATTGAACCAGTGAACTCTATGGGTCAATTTTCAACCATTGAGCCACACCAGCCAGGCAGTAGGTGTTATATTTTGATAATTAAATGTACTTTAATAAACACTGCCTTTATAATTATTCAAAGTATACTATACATTTTGAGGACACCCTGTATATAACTAATTGCATAAAATATAAATGGGTTAAACATTTCAATTAAATGAAAAATATCAGACTGGGTTAAAAAAATAAATATAAGCTGCTTACAAGATATATCCCTTCTAAATATGGACACAGACAGGAGAAGTTAAAAGGATGAAAAAGATATATAAACACTAAATTTAAAAAGCCATATAGCTTACTAATATCAGATGGATAGATTGTAAAGAAGAAGTATTACTAAAATAAAGACAGACATGATAAAAAGTGTCAATGCAACAGGAAGATATTATAATTCTATATTTGTATCAACCTAAGCCTCAGAAATCCATATTACTACAAGGAAAAATAGAAAACCCATCTCTCAAAAACTGATAGAACAAGCAGGAAAAAGGCAAATAAGGATCAAGAAAGTAAAAAAAAACAACCCACAAAATAGAAGAAAATATTTGCAAGTCCTATATCTGACAAGGGCCTAAGATGCAGAATATATAAAGGATAGTTACAACTCAACAATTAAAAGGAAAACAACCCAATTAAAAATGGGCAAAATAATTTAGACATGTCTCCAAAGAAGTTATACGAATGGCCAATAAACAGATAAAAAGATGCTCTAGGGAAGTGCAAATAAAAACCACCATAAGATACCATTTCAAATACTACTACGATGGCTAAAATCTAAAAGATGAGCAATAACAAGGGTTAGTGAGGATGTGGAGAAATTGTAATCCTCATACATTTCTAGGACGAATGTAAAATGGTACTGCACTTTGGAAAACAGTCTGGAAAGGGGTTCTTTCGGGGGTAATGAAATGCCCTCAAATTAGATAGTGGTGATGGATGCACAATTTTGTTAAATACAAAAAAACACCAAATTGTACAGTTTAAAAGAGTCAATATTATGGCATGTGAATTATTATCTCAGTAAAAAATAAAGTGATAAAGATATAACAGATTGAAGTACTCAGTTAAGAAATAAAATCTAATTGACATATGTAGAACCCTGTGCCCAACAACTACAAAATAGACATTCTTTTAAGTGCACCTAGGTAATTTACTAAAATAAGCCATAGTATTTGTAAGCAAGCCTTAACACATTTCAAATGTCTTAAATGACTCAGAGTCTACTCCCTGACCACAGTGAAATTAAACTAGATGTCAGTAACCAAATGCAAGTTTAAGAATTACAAGATGTTGAATTTAAGCAATACATTTCTAGATTACCCATGGGTCAAAAAATGTCACATTGGAAATTAGATTATACTTTAAGTATTAATAAAAGCAATATAATGAAGCTTTTGGGATTCAGTTAAAGCCATTCTTTTTTTAAAATATATATTTGTATTTATTTCAGAGAGGAATGGAGAGGGAGAGAGAATTGTTGATCGGCTGCCTCCTGCACACCCCACACTGGGGATTGAGCCCGCAACCCGGGCATATGCCCTGACTGTGACCGCCTGGTTCATAGGTTGGCACTCAACCATTGAGCCATGCCTGTTGGGCCACTCTTAAAATTTTCCCATTCTTGAAGAGAATTTTATAGCTTTCAATAGATATATTAGAAAAGGAAGGAAAACTAGTAATCAAAGCATTTATACCAATAAACTAGAAAACAAACAGAAAAATTAAACCTAATAGAAAAAAGAAATAAGGAAATAATAAATATGAGAGGAAAACTTAATGAAATAGAAAACATATGCAAAATAGAGAAAAATCAACAAAGCTAAAGGTAGTTTTTTAAAAGAGTAATAAAATGGATAAATCTTTGCAAGATGTATCAGGAAAAAGTGAGTAGCCACAAATTACTAGTCTCAGAAACTAAAATTAAAGATTATCAAAGAATATTAGAAACAACTTTATGCCATTGAACTAGGTGAAATAGACTCTATGGAAAATCAAACTTATTAAGACTGACATAAGAGAAATAGAAAATATGAATTTCATCAAATTTTAAAAATTGAATCCTCAAACAAAACTTTCCCACTAAGAAAACTAGTCCCAGATGGCTTCACCATTAAATTCTCCAAAGTGTTTGAGGAAAATCACTTTCTCAAACATATTTAATAAATAGATTAAAAAGGAACACTTTGAACTCATTTATGAGGCCAACATACCCTTGATATCAAAGCCTGACAAGCATTTAACAAGAAAAATTTATAGAAGGTCAATCTCCCTCACAGACATCTATTCAAATATCTTCAACAAAATACTACCCATTCAAATCCAGTAATACATGGAAAGGACAATGTATTGTGAGCAAGCTGAGTTTATTAAAGTAATATAAAGCTAGTTTAACACTGAACAGCTGATCAGTGTAACTTGCCATATTAGCAGAATAAAGAAAAAAATCAATAAATGTAGAAAAGATAGTTGATAAAATTTGAAATGCATTATTAAAAAACAACTCTTAGCACACTAGTGATACATAGTAACTTCTTCAATCTGATAAAGGGCATTTATTAAAAACTTGCAATAAACATTATACTTAATACTTATACTAATATCAGTTTCCCCCTGAGAGAAACAACATAAAGATACCAACTATTATCAATTGTATTCAACTTTATAGTAGAGGACCTAGTCAGTGAAATAAAACTGCCTCCTGCACGCCCCACACTGGGGATTGAGCCCACAACCCGGGTATATGCCCTGAAATAAATAAATGACATGAGGATTACAAAGGAAAAAACTGTTGTTATTTATAGTCTACATGATTGGGTACCTAAATGGTCTTTTCAATAAGTGTACTGAGTCAATAAGAAAATGCAAAAGGATCTTCAGATAAACCATTAAGGTCATTAGTGAGTTTAGCAAGACTGCTAAATTCAAAAATAAGATACAAAAATCAACTGTATTTTTATATACTAAAAACACTTTAAAATGATAATATGTACTGATTTCAATGAAAAATAAAATATCTAAGAACAGATCTAAAAGATGTACAAGAGTGCTAAATATAAAACTTCAAAAAATATTGAAAAAAAATACCAAGATAAATGAAGGGCTACCCTATATTCATTGATTGAAAAAATCAATATGTTTAGGACAGTGGTCAGCAAACTGGCCCCTTGAGTGTGGCTCTTCCACAAAATACCACGTGTGGGCGCGCACGTACAGTGAGATTGAAACTTCGTGGCCCATGCCACGGGGCCAAAGAGCTGCATGTAGCTCGCGAGCCGCGGTTTGCCGACCGCTGGTTTAGGATGTCAATTCTTCTCAAATTTAACTATTAGATGCAATCCCAATCAAAATACTAGAGTTTAGTTTGTGTGTATAAGTGTGTTTGTAGTCTGAAAAACATATTCTGAAATGTGTGTGAAAATTCTAAGAGCCAAGAGTATCCAAAACAATATTTAAAAAGAACAAAGTTGGAGGGCCTGCATTATTTTTAAATCACAAACATTATGATATTATGGTGTTCCATAAGGATAGACAAATGGCAAGACCAATAAAACAAAAAACACAGTCCAGAAATTGACCCATTCATTTAGGGATACTCACTCTATGCCAAGGTAACATTGCAGAGCAATAAGGAAAGAATGTTATTTTCAATAAATGTACCAAGTCAACAGGATCTGGGAAAAATTTATTCTTGGCTCCTACTTCATACCAAACATAAAATTTCCAGGTGAAATAGAGATCTAAATGTGAATGAGAAATAAAGCTTCCAGAAGATAACATAGGACAATACCTTTATGACCTCTAAGTAGACTTCTAGACTTAAACATGAAAAGGCAGTCCATAGCATAGGAGACAATATTTGCAATATTTACATCGGACACAAAAGGATAACTCCTCAAATAGATTTTTAAAAAACAATAGAAAAAAATGATAAAAGACTTGAATAGATACTTCACAAAAGTTTTCATGGCCAATAAAAATATAAAATGGAGCTCAAACTCAGGAGTCATCACAATGAGAAATCACCCCACCCCCACCAAATGGCTCAAATTGAAAAACTGTTAACCAAGTCCTGGAGAGAATATGAAACAGGGGGAGCCCTCATACAGTACCGGGAGATGTCAATACATACAGCCTCTTAGGGAAGTGGGACATAAGCCTATTCTCTAGCCCAGCTATTCTACTCAGAGAAATAGCCAAGATAAATGAGTGCATTTGTCCTGCAACACAGGTATAAGAACATATGCAGCAGCATTAATTCCAATGGCCTCAGACTAAAAATAACCCAAAGTCTACCACCAGTGGAATGGACAAGTTGTGGTATATTAAAGAAATAGAATATGCTGCAGCAATGAAAAGGAATGCACTATTGCCACATATAAAAACATAGATGAATTTCATAAATGCTGAAGCAATGGATTACAGACTGTATCATTCCGTGGGTAAGTTTAGTACAAGCAAAACTATGGTATTAAAAGTCAGATATTAATCACCTCTGGGCAGAATGGTGAGAAAAAAGCACAGGAGGGGGGCTTCTAGGTCACGGTTAGATATTCTCCCTGACCTACAGGTAGTTAGATGGATATGTTTCACTTTGGGAACATTCATCTAACTATACATTTAAGATTTGTGTGCTTCTCTGCATAAATTCTATCTATAATAATAATCTATAATAATAAAAGTGTAATATGCTAATTAGACCAGACATCCTTCTGGACGAAGCTGGGGCTGCAAGGGAAGCCTGGGTTCTGGGTGCCAGTGGGAAGCCGATGCCGGCAGCCGGGAGAAGGAAGGCCTACTCTTGCATGAATTTCATGCATCGGGCCTCTAGTACCTTAATGAAATTCTATCAACTGAAAAAACTTGCATAAATATTATAGTGCATGGGTGTGGGGGGCGGGGGAGGGAACGGGCTCTGTGTTATGGGTAGAAGCATAAGTTGTAAATATACTTGAAAAGCAATTTGGTAATATTGATACAAATTGAAATGCCCTATAGAGCTTTTGAACTTACTGGCTTTTTACAAAACATATACAGCATTATGTTTAAACCTAAATGTCAGGGCGAGGGACTGTTGGAATAAATTATGGGGCAGCTAAACAATAGCATCCCGATGTTAAAAACAAACAAGCCAATGGTGACCCAATCTGGCCCAAATCCTCAAGTCTCATTCTAGGTTGACTTACACTGGCATGTCCCTTGAAGGATACGCCAGAAACGAGCAGCAGTGGCATAGCCACAAACACAGTCCCTGCAGAGCTTATGGTTAACAGCACATACTGGCCCAACTGGCAGGAACACTGGGAAGATCTATTGCTGTGACCACCAACAAAGCTGGTTTAAAATGTTCTGTTGTGGTTTAATGAAATGTGAATACAGCATTAAAGCATATCTTCGCTCTCTGTGTTCATTTCAACTATATCTTTTCAAATACCTCCCCAAATTTATTGTAATATAATTGAAGTACAACAAATTGCACAGACAGTAAGCAAGTGATCAGTTTGACCTATATTTACAAAACCATCATCAAAATAGCAAATGTTACCATCACCTTCAAAAGTTTCCTCCTTCCTTCTATCCCCATCTCCATGCAACCACTAGAGAACATCTTTTTGGAAATAAGAAAGTCTGCTATTACTTTGTTATGTTCCTCATAGGGCAGGGGTGAGAGAGGATGAAGAAATGTCAGGAATGAGGGCAAGTATGGAGAAAGCATAGGTCAATAGATTTCTGAGAAATGGAGTGATGAGAATTAGGGGAACGCGTCTTGGTATTTCACTCTCAGCAAACTTAAAAGAAAGGTATAATTATCCTCCTTTTATGAATAAAGACATGAGCCTCGGAGTAGTTCAAGAGCGGTCTAAGGTCACCCAGGTATAAGTGGCCAAGCCGGAGCTCAGCTGGCCTGGTTCCATAGTCCACACTGCTCAGCTGAGGGCTTCTCCCCCTGGCCCTGGGACCTCACCAGGACCAGCTGACCTCTCTGAGGGCCCCACCTGAGCCCCAGCGTGGCCTGCCCTGTGTGCACTGAGCCCGGCGCCGTATCCTATGGGATTCTTAGCACCCCTCCCCGGGTCAAGAAGGGAGCTAGCACGGCCCAGGGGCCAAGAACACTAGTGTCCCAACTAACCTGCGGCCTGGCCAGATCTGAGGACCTGCGGCTGTGACCAGGAAGCCTCACCCTGCAGGGGCACTTCCCAGGGACATCCCCCACTTCAGCCTCTGGGAGGGCACATTTTACTGTCAACTAAAACCAGCACAGCAACACGCACACACACTAGATGTTTTGCTTTAGAAAAATTACAAAGTAATGTGTAAAGGCTTTATTCTCTCCCTGCCCCCGCTATCATTTGAGATCTGAGAGTCAGGCAGAGGCTGAGGGATGGTGAAGAAGTCAGGGATGGAATGTGGGGATCAAGGAAGGGAGAAACGAGATGGCTCAGAAAGGGACATAGTACTTGGTAACTTAAAAAATAACCAATGATGCGCCCAGCCGGCATGGCTCAGTGGTAGACCTATGAGCCAGGAGGTCACAGTTCAATTCCCAGTCAGGGCACATGCCCGGGGTTTCAGGCTCAATCCCCAGTAGGGGGCATGCAGGAGGCAGCTGATCAATGATTCTCATCACTGATGTTTCTCTCTCTCTCCCTCTCCCTTCCTCACTCTCTAAAATCAATAAAAAATATATTTTTAAAAAATAACCAATGATGTTACATTTGGACAGGGCTGTTTTGACACAGCCACGCCAAACTGCTATATCTAGGTGGCTGACAGAAGGTTCCGAGCCCTCTCTGAGCTTCAGCTTCCACAGGAAGTGTGGGCAGAGGTTGCAGGGAGCATCTGGGAACAAAACATTTAGAGAGGGAAGGCTTCCTGGAGGAAGAGCCCGCAATGCCACCACCGCTCACAGACCTCAGTTCCTTCGGGGGTGTGCATCCCACTTGATGGGACAAACTGGGGAGAATTGTGTCCAAAATCTTGAGTGGCTGACATTAGAGCTCGCAGACATCCTGGGGGACAGACACTGGGGCCAGGCAAACTGATTCCTGACTCGGTTCCATGCGCTGCACAAAGGGCACGATCCTCAGCTCTCGAGTCTCGGTGAGGACAGGGTGGGAAGGGCAGCCAGTGCACATAGAAGGAGCTCATTCCCTGCGGGGCCCCGGCTGCCCACTGCCACCCTGAAACACGGGCCGTTACACTGCGGGGAGCGCCTGGTGCTCTGGGAGCTTTGCCTTGGCCTCACGGTGCCCTGCTGGCCCCCGACTCACAGTTTCGGTTTCAGAATGAATACTTTGCGAGAAAGACATTTCCTTTACTCTGTATGTGGATTCCTTGATTACAGTCATGAGGGGACAGGCTGGCCCCTAGTTTTGCATTTGGAGTCCTGGCTACTCTGTGAAATTGGAGGGAGGGCAGCTGCGACGGCAGAGGGGTGGCCCAGCAGGACCCACTGCTGGTCTGTTTCCTGCCCTTGACCCCACACCCACCCTTCTTCACTCTGTCCTCCTGCCGGCTGGGCAGGATCTGACCACAAGCCTAATGCGCTTCCCAAGCCGGCTGGCTCCTTCTGGCTCCTTGGAGACTCAACCAAGAGCTGACCATATACACAGTCATGGACAGGGGAGAGGCATGCTTCAAACAGAAAAAGAGAGCGAGGGTCGGCTGGGCTTCTTGGAAGAAGCAAGTCACTCATGTGGCTCTTTTGTCTTTATTTAATATGTTGTAGGCACCCGCCCAGTGCCAAGCACTGTGGGCAAGAGGGACGTGGAAATGAATAGAACATGGTCTTTGATCTCCAGAGGAGATCACAGGCGAAAGCAATATGACAGACTCTGTGACAAGGGACAGTAGTCACCAGCACGAAAGAGGAAGCAACAAACTGGGCCCGGAGAGGCTGAGGGTGAGGGTGGGGGGCTTCATGGAAGGGCAGTGCCCTGGAGGGTCCTGAAGTGTGCTGCAGCGGCCAGGCACAGGTTCCACAGTTGGCTGCCAGGGTTTGTACCCAGGCTCTTCCAGTTCCTAGTTCTACATGCTTGGTCAACTTGCTAACCTCTCTGTGCCCCAGTTTCCTCATTCTATAAATGGCACCTACTTCACACGGTTGTTGAAAAAAGTAAATGAATTAATATCTGTAGAGCAAGTTTAGAACAGTATTAGCTATTAGATTCTGTACTTATTAATATTGTCGTTTTTTTTTAATCCTCATCCAAGGATATTTTTCCCATTGATTTTTAGAGAGTGGAAGGGAGCAGGGTGGGGGGAGAGGAAGAGAGATAAGAGAGGCACATTGATGTAAGAGAGACATATTGATTGGTTGCCTCCTGAACACATCCCAACTGGGGCTGGAGATGAAACCTGAGACCCTTTGGTCTGAGGGTCTATGCTGAGAAACATTGCAATGAGAGAGAGACACATCGATTGGTTGCCTCCCACACACACCCCGACCTGGCTGAGGATGAAGCCTCCAACTGAGGTATGTGCCCTTGACCAGAATCAAACCTGGGACCCTTCAGTCCACAGGCCAATGCTCTATCCACAGGCCAAACTGGATGGGTAGGGCTATTAACATTGTCTTGAAGGAGAAGCAGGCATCTGGCTGAGGAAGGGTCTAGAGAAGAAGGCAGGAATGTGGAGCATGTGCTGTGGCTTGGCGGGTCACTGCATGGGGCCCGTGGTGAAATGAGGCCAGAAAGGTAGGCAAAGGCCTGATGCTGCCAGGCCGCATGCACCATGGAGTGTGGGCTTGGGCCTGTAGCTGACTGAGACTGGAGGCCTTATTGTAAGGTTGGATTTGGGGGTGGGTCACAAGACAGCTAGACTGGAAGAAGTGAGACCGGAGGTGAGGAGCCCAACAGGGAGCCTTCTTTGATAGGAAAGAGAGGACTGAAGAGGGCCTAACTAACAGCGTGGCAGCTGGCATGGAGAGGAAGTGAGTCCTGGGGCCTGGAGGTGATTGGATGCAGGATGAGGAGCAGGCAGAATCCAGGATGACTTGGGTCGTCTTAAAGCCAGTAGCCAGGACCAGGAAGACTGGAGAAGGGCAGGTTTGGAGGGGAGGGGAGGGAGGGTAAAGAAGAGAAACAACAAAATAATCGATTCTGGGTACTTATCTGAGCGTTTTCTATGAATTATTTCATTTAAATATCACATCGCCCTTTGAGGAGAGTGCTATTATTATCCACATTTACAGCTGAGGAATCAGGCACAGAGTGATTGAAAACTTGCATCAAGCCATTATGTGGTTGTCAGAATCTGCCTGTTAACCCCTCTGCTCCACGATGACCTTGATTCACTGGTTGTGTGCCTGTTGCTTGGCAGAAAAGTGTAGTGAGTGCTATGGAGGAGTAAGATGTCAGCGGGGATATGAGAGTGAGGAGGGAGAAGGGCACGGGCTGAACATGGAGAGCGGGACTCGGACATGCTGGGGTCCTGGGGAGAGGTCCAGCAGCAGGGAAGCTCCCCTGGAGGATCCAGAGGCACCCTCCTTTCCTTCTCTCCAGCCTGTTGGGGGGAATCCAGCCCCAGGACTGGGCCTCTTGCCTGTGGGTCCTCGCCACAACCCGCAGAGAGAAGCAGGCAGGGCTGGCCCACTCCCAGAGCCTGGTGCCAGTTACATAACCTCCCTGAGCTGGGAGGCAAGCACAGCATTACCTTCCTCCCCTGGGGCATTGGGAGGGAAGGGCTGAAAGGATTAGGCTCAGCTTTTGAAAACAAAACTAAGTACTCTAAGTAGAAGTATGACAATGCCAACTTGCTCTGGGCTATTGTGGGGCCCAGTTTTGTCTCCCAGCCCATAGCAAACAGGCCTGAGATGCTGTTGACAAAAGCTTCTCCTGTTTACCTCAGCCTCATACCATCAGCCCAGGTTCCATTTGGGCATGTCATAGGCTCAAGTGAGTTTCATTTTCTCTCTCTTTCTCTCTCTCTCTCTCTCTCTCTCTCTCTCTCTCTCTCTCTCACACACACACACACAAACCCACACACACACACACACACACACACTGCTCCCTCCCCAGGAACCAGCTATCAGCTCCCTGAGTCAGCCCAATCCTGGCCAAATTCACCTGATTTCTCTGGATACCTCAACAGTTCATCTAGCTAAGAGTTGTCAGTTGCAAAGAGCCTTCCTTGCCTGGTTCAACAATTCACTTAATGAACTTCATAAATGACTGGGAGCTGTTCCAAGTTCTGAGATTTCCGCAGCACTTTCCTAGAGGATAAAAGGGGGGAGAGTGAGAGCCAAAGGAAGGGGGGACATGGCCTCCGCCCTCGATTGACACCCTTCTTCCACTCTGTTTCCGACTGCATGCGGTGTCGATGCTTGGCCCCAACGTGGTGACAGAAAAGAGAATATTCACAGAGAAGTGGGAACCATGAAACATAAAATGTGTGTCCTCAAAGGGGCCTTACAGATCATTCATTAGTCCAACCTTCTCATTTACAGATGAAGAAACTGTTTGTCCCATGACCAGCGAGGGATGCAGCACAGGGCCTCCAATGCCCACTCATCCCTACTTTACACAGACTCCAGACAAAGTCTGTGAGGCTCATATGCCCATGAGCCTAACCCTACATCTCCTTCAGGAGACCCGACACTCATGGCCCACCCCCTCCTCAGGCTCTGTAGGCTACACAGCACTGCCTGAGTTCCTGTTTCTCTCATCTCCAAGTTTTGGGGGTAACTGTGAGCCCCATATGTCACCAACAGCCAGCATCTGTCGCAGAGAATTGGAAAGATCTGGAGCCCATAGGACACTGGGAAATAATGCTACTATGATGTCTAGACAGTCCCTTTACAAACACCCTGGACAATCCATGAATGTCCCAGGAGCACCTGCTTTGTGCCCAGCCCTGGCAGACCAAGAAATCACACATTTGGGCAGCTAATTTCTCCAAGTTCATTTTTCTGCCAGGCACAAAAATGAACAGCCCAAAGTGGGCAGGAAGAAATAAAGTCAAGTGTTCTCCTGCTCCTGATTTAAAACATAAAAATAAAAGAAATATGCCCGCTGTGCAAATAACAAATAGACCAATTCTACTTCTCAACCAAATATTGATATTTCCTTTAAAATTTGGGCTAAAATAGCCACACTTGGGCAGGGAGAGACTTGTGGTTTTGGCCAAAAGCTGATCTAAGTCATATACAGCCATTAAAACTATGATTTTTTTTCCCCCAACAAAAGTTACAGATTTAGAGTGACTTTCTGAGCCCAAAGTTATTTTGACATTTCATAAAACAAATCATGAGACCAACACATCACCACATTATGTTGACAATAGTGTCCGAAATAGTACTATCTTTAGTGTTTTTTATTTTAATGTCTCTATAACTACCAAATGTGTGTATAATCTATCATTAAACAATGTTTAATTACTTACATGTCTATGTATTTAGCATTTTTAAACAGCCGTATAAACAGATGAGAATGAACTAGTTGCCATCATGTATATGGCAGACAACATCAAGGCATCCTTTTCCTAGAATTCTCCTTAACTGAATGCCGATTGTATGCATGCCCCAAGAAGCTGTGATCTGAATCAGGTGGGCCAAGCTAAATAAAAGATAGCATAGCACAGGCCCCACAGCATTTAAAGGCTTCAGTTACATAGTCCAGGTGGCCTCTTTCTTCAATCACAGCCAGCAGCTCAGCCCAATACGGTAACTGATTCCAATCCAGAGTCAAATGCCCCCATTTTTAATACTCTTGGCCTGACTCCCCCCAAGGTGTGACAATGCATTGTAAAGTGGAAAAGCTGTGCCTGGAGCCTGCCTGCACTTCTTGTAAAACATCGGACCAAGAAGCCCAACTGAAAATTCATTGCACAAAAACTGACATTCGTTTTAGAAGCAATACTCAGTCAGCTCATTGGGTAAGCTGAGGGGGTAGAAAGCTGCCTTCTCTAAAAGGGACAAGGTGGCACCAGACAGAATCGTCTATAGAGATGATAAAGGCAAGGAGAGATTAGATCCCAACATTCTGAGCAGCTCTTAAATGGTTTGGGGGCAAGACCTATTCTCACGGTGACATCTCAATTTCTAGTACTAGCAAGAAAATAGGAATCAATTGGAGAATGATCTGAGATCTGCATAATTTGGAGCAGTTGACCTTGATTTGGAAAGCTGCATGTTAATGGGGGTCTGAGTTCAAAAGCATACTGGAGGCAAATCGATCCCAGAAACCCTCTGAGTTACTATACTTAGAAAGGCAGTGTAGCCCTACCCAGTTTTCTCAGTGGATAGAGCGTTGGCCCTCAGACTGAAGGATCCCAGGTTCGATTCTGGTCAAGGGCATGTACCTCGGTTGCAGGTTCCCTGGCCCTGGTTGGGGTGCATGCAGGAGGCAACTAATGTGTCTATCACATTGATGTTTCTCTCTGTCTCTCCCTTTCCCTTCTGCTCTCTAAAAATCAATGGAAAAATATCTTCAGGTGAGGATGGAAGGGAGGAAGGGAGGAAGGGCGGAAGGAAGGAAGGAAGGAAGGAAGGAAGGAAGGAGGGAAGGAAGGAAGGAAAAAAAGGCAGTGTAGCATTGTGCTTAGGCCAAACTCTGAAATTTAAATTTCAGTGCTAACCCCTACTAACTGTGCCACCCTGGGCATGTAATTTACCTCTCCTTTTCATTGTAAAATGGGCATAATAATGGTACCTATCACCTGTTGTAAGGATAGAATTAAATTTATATAAATAGTCTAGGATAATCCTTGGCACATAGTAATCATTCAATAAGTGTTAGCTGTTACATCTGTCAATCTTTCACTAAAATATAAGTTCCAGAAGGCAAGAATTCTCATATATTTGCTCACTGCTGTATTCCCTGTATCTAGACCAGGGCCTACCACACAGTAGGCAATCAGTCAACACTAAATGAATCTAATGGCATATTAGGAAGTCCAATATGGATTTATTGTACCTACACTTTTAGGAGCAATGAGAATTTTCAAGTAGGCTGTATGTTTTTTACCATATGATTTTTAGAGTATTGTGCTAAGCTTGGGACAATTCATTGTAGGAAGTAGAAAGGCAATATCCACTGAACTCAGAAGAGAGTTGAGTTTCTTATTCTGACCAACATAGAGTAATATGGACTCAAATTGCCCTCCCAGCTTCAACAACAACAACAACAACAAATCGGGGGTGAAATGGGGGGAATAGTTTGCAGACTTTGGATATGAGGCAATGCCAGGAGATCCCTAAGAGATGAGAAACAGACAAGGTGAGCACCATAATTGCTGGAGAGCATTTACAGGGCACAGCGTGGGGTGAGGAAGCCAGGCCCAGTCTAGCAATCTCTTCACTTGAGACAGAGCTGGGAGTCTGGTGAGTCCAAGGAAGCTTGAGTTCTCAGGACAGAGTAGCAGAGAAGAGGGAGCTACCCAAGGGATGGGAGGGGGAAGACCCAGAGATCTGCTAGGCCCCCTTGAGTATTCAGCTGGGTAGGAATCAATGCATTCATGTGAGGAGATTACCTGAAGCTGGGAAAAATACCACTCAAAATGGGGGGGAGGGGGGAGGGGAATAGAAGGGGGAGTGGTCACTGGTGCTCACACGGGGCTAGGAGCTATTTGTATTCCTTCCCAGCAGCCAGATTAGAAGTCACTTTGATAAGTCACTTCTAATTAGTGACTTATCAAAAGACCACCCTCGACAAATGGTTACCATGTCTCCTCCTAACTTAAAACAAGCCTCAATCGTGTCAAAATATTTCTAATAACTTAATTGCATTCCAGAACAAAATTTAAGGATGTTCATAGGAATACAAGAATATCCAGCACCCAAAAAGGTAAACCTCATAATGTCTGGCATCTGATAAAAATTACCAGGCATCCAAAGTAGCAGGAAAGTATAACTCATACGGGGTGGGGGTGGGGATATCAATCTATAGCGACAGAGATGAAAATAACACAAATAATAAAATTAGTAGATAAAACTAATATTAAAATAATTAGTGCAACTATATTCATATGTTCAGGAAGATGAGGCAAGACTGACTATGTTAAGTAGAAACATGGAAAATGGGGGAAAAAAAGACCCAAATCAAACTCTAAAAACAAAAACTTCAATGTCTGAAATAAAATAAACACTGGATAGAATTAACAACAAATTAGACACTGTCAACATTTGTGAGCTTCAAAACATGGCAATAGAAAGTACCCAAATGAAACAGAAAAAAAAAGAAAAGAATAGAAAAAGAGCACCAGTGAACTAAATGAACAAAATTCATGCCCAAAGAGGTGGAGAGAAGACAGAAATAACTCTTTAAGAAAGTGGCAAAACTTTCCCAAAATGAGGCAAACCATTAGTCCAAAGATACAGGAAGCTCAACAAACCTGAGCAAAAAAAATAAACAAACAAACAAGCCAGTCGGATAGAAAAAGTATTAAACTCGGGCAGACAAAAAAAAAAAAAAAAAGATATACTATATAAAGAATAACAAACAAGAATTACATCAGAATTTTCATCAGAAACAACACCAACTAGAAATCAGTGGAATAAATCCTTTAAAATACCAAAGAAAAGAAACAAAACTGTCAACCTAGCCATCTAGATTCAATGAAAAAATTTCAAAAACAAGCACAATACTTTCTCAGATTACAAAAGCTGAAAAAAGTCATCAGCAGATCTGCATTACAAAAAAATGTTAAAGGAAATCTTTTACACGAAAGGAAAATATACCAAATACATAAAGAAATATTGAAAAGATTCATATGTGGGAGAATATTTAAAAGTTTATTTTATGTTTACAGTCTCTAAAACATGATTAGATATTTAAAGCAAAAATAATAGCAATGTGCTCTGAGGCTTTAGTTCTAACACGGAGGGCTAAAATGTCTGACAACAACAGAGCAAAGGTCAGAAGGAAGGAAATGCAACTGTTGCAAGTTCTTTATCAGAGTACTGAAAGGCTTTTATTAGAAAAGAGGAAATGTCTGAACTCCGTGATCTCAGCTTAAAAATTAGAAAAAAAATTAAACTCAAGTAAATAGAATAAAAAAATAAGAAACATAAGGGCAGAAATCAGTAAAATATTAAAAACAAAAGAGAAAAATCAATGAAACCAAAAGCTAGTTCTTGGAGATCAATAGAGTTGATAAACTCTTAGTCAAAAGAATCCAGAATATAAGTGAGAAGATGTGAATTGCTAATATCAGGAATGAGAGAGGTGACATCACTACAGATGCTACATATACTAAGAGTATAACAAGTGAATATTATGAACAATTTTATGCCAATAAGTTTAAAAACTAATGTGAAATGGGCATATCTCTTGAAAGACATAAAATACCTCGAGCTGATTCAAGAATAACCAAAAACCTTTATATCTTTTAAAGAAATCTCAGGCCCTAATGGCTTCATTGATTAATTCTACCAAACATCTAAAATATAAATAATACCAATTCTACGCAAACTCTACCTAAAAACTGAAGAGAAATGAATACTTCTTAATTAATTTTTTGAATCCAGCATTATCCTTATACCAAAACCAAATAGACACTCAAGTAAACAAAATCATAGATTAATATCCCTCATTACCACAGCTGCAAAATTCTTTCAAAAACTCAGCAAATTGAATCCAATGTTACATATAAAAGATAATACATTATGACTAAGTGGTGTTTATCCCAAGAATGAAAGTTGGTTTAACATTTTAAAATCAATCAACATAATTCATAATTTTAGCACAAAAAAAACCCCACCCATATAATCATATCAATAGACACAGAAAAAGCATTGGATAAAATTAAACATCCACTCTTGATTTTAAAACTCTCAGTAAACTAGTAGTAGAAGAGAACTTCAACTGATAAAGGGCATCTACACAAAACCCACAGCTAACATCTTACATAATAGCAAAAGATTGAATACTTTCCCTCCTAAGATTATAAATAATGCAAAGTTTACCACTCTCACCACTTCTAATCAGCATTGTACTAGAGGTTTTAGCCATTGTTATAAGGCAACAACAAAAAATAAATGAATATCATCAAGATTGCAAACTAATATAATATTGTATGTCGAGTGTAGTTGAAAAATAAATTTTCTAAATAGCTAATTAAAATCCAGAAAAGAAAAAAGTCAAAAATAAAAAAGTAATAGGAAAATATTCAAAGGAATGACCTGCCTAAGTTTCTAGATAATGGAATTAACAAAAGTAAACAGACTTCTGTCAAGCATGACCCAAAAAAGAATTTGAGAAAAAGACCTTAGAATATCTTTACTTAACAAAGCCTTACTTTTTTACAAAAACAATAAAAACTAGCAAGAAAATTATTCTTGTGACCTCTACAATTTGAACACTTCAGATGGAACTCCTGCATTTCATAATAAAGATTTGATAGCTATTCAAAACAATGAATTGAAAAGAATTTATCTAATTCACTATTCAGAAGCAACAAAACTAAACTCAGTCTTCCCATTAAAACAAGAAAGAACATATATGCATTACCTATGGACACGGAGGATAGGGTGGTGAAGGTCTGGGGCAATGGTGGGAAAGAGCGGCATCTTTGATACTCTGAACAATAAAGAAGAGAAGAAAAAGCAGAAGCAGAGAGAGGGCTCAAACAGATGTAATAAGGGTCCTTAGGAGCCTGGTAATTCCATGAGCTGCTGTTTGCCTAATAGGAAACCTGTAAAGGTCACCAAACCTTCCTAGAATAGAATGGAATTATGGGAGCTGGTGGGGATGCATCCCTGACAAAGTCATCTGCCCTTTCGACTCTTTGGCTATCCAATACAAATTTAATTTGACCCAATTGTAATCTAAAATGTTTTAATAACCACATTATAATAAGAAAAAAGAAAAAGGTGAAATAACTTTTAATAATGTTTTATTTAACCCAATATACCAAAAATGTTATCACTTCAACATTTTAAAACTATTGGCCTGGTTGGTGTGTTCAGTGGTTAGAGCATCAGCCTATGCACTGAAGAGTCACAGGTTTCATTCCAGGTCAAAGGCATGCACCCGGGTTGCAGATTCAATTCCCAGCCCCCATCAGGCACGTTCAGGAGGCAACCAATCTATGTGTGTCTCTCGCATCAATGTTGCTCTCTCCACCTCCCTTCTTTCCACTCTCTCTAAAAATCAATGGTAAAAATATCCTTGGGTGAGGATTAAAAAAATTTTTTTAAACTATTAACAAGCTGTTTTACATTCATTTTTTATACTCTTTAAAATTCAGTGTATATTTTACACTTACAGCACATCTCAATTCAAATTAATCATAAGTCAAGTGCTCAGTAGCCAAATGGAGAGCCCATATCCAAACAATGTAGAATTTGGGATGCATGGGTTCATATTTTATATGCCAGACACTGTTCTAGACTGTAGAGATAAAGTGTGAATAAAGCAAGAAAGGTCCCTTGTCTCATGGAACCGACATTCTTATAAGAGACAGCATATGAACAGATACCTTTTTAAGTTTATTTTAGGTGGTGACAAGTGCTATGAAGGTGGGAAAACAGGGTAACATGGTAGAAAGCAACTGGAGAGAAAGAAAAAAAAAGGTGGAAAACAGCTTCAGATAAAATAGTCAGAGGGTCAGAAGGACTCTCGGAGAAGGTAAGAGCTGAAGAGCAAGAGGAGCCAGCCAAGCGAAGACGTGAAGGTCAAGCATTCCAGGCCAAATGAGGAGTCAGGGCAAATGCCCTGAGGTGAGCATGAGCTTGTCTGGGCTTGAGAAGAAGGAGAGTCAGTGTGGCAGGAATGTGGTCATGAAGGAGACAGTGATAAAGGGGAGTTCAGAGAGGCAACAGCTAACAGATCATGTAGGGCGGCTCTCAACTCCGGCTTCTAGAAAGTATTTGCGCCCAGTCCCCCATCTCCTCACTCTGATTTGGTCTGTGGAAAGCCCCAGTATCAGCACTTCTCAAAAGCATGAGGTTTAAAGCACAGGCAGGGCTGGGAGCCTCTGCAATACAGACTTGCAGACCCCAATAGAGAGTCTGCATTTATTGGCAATACGGTGGGAAGGCATTGAAGGCTTTCAGGAAAGGTGTGACATGATCTGATTGAACTTTTAGGGCCCGATGCTTTGTGAGGAGTGAACTGTGGAGGGGTAACAGCAGAAGCCAGGGCACTAGCAGGAGCCTACTGGAGAGAGGGTCCAGGAAATCAGGATGGACAATGGATGTAGGGCTGGCCAGACTTGCTGATGGAGGAAGTTTGGGGAATGAAGGAAAGATGAATTCTTGGAGGCCTGGGATCAGTAGTGGCACCAGACATGGACTGAGGACCTTCTCTGTGCAAGGCTGACTCTGCGGGGTCCCAGCAACAGCCAAAGCAAAGCCGCCTACGTCAATCTGTTTTGGACCCTCCGGAAGAGAATCATTTGTCATAATAACTTGAGTGGGGGGCTGGAGATGGCTGTTCCTCAGAAAGAGGACATTTACTCTGAGCATCTCCATTAAATGTGTAAGGTGGACCTACTTGGCAGGCTCTTTTCATTCTCCCTGGAATCTAATCTGTGTAGGTGAAGGCCCTGAGTGACTTCATCCCATATGCCCGTGCCATCCACTCCCCTAATCCCTGCAGGCTTCAGGACCCTGTCCCTGCTGTATTTGAGTGACCAGGGAGGGGTGGCTGATCCATGCTGGACCAATAAGGAACACTGTCATGGAGAATGAGAGGCTGGAAGGCTGCTGTGCTCAGTGGAGCTCTCAGCTGCCACATCTCCCCAATGAGGAGTGATACCCAGAAAGATACCCAGAAGGCATCAGAGCAAAGCCACTCACAGTCCTTCAAGTCCCGCTTCCAGCTGTTTCTGATGACCGGCAGTGTGCTTACCCTTCCTGCGTCTGGCAGTGCCCCTTACTGAGATGAAAGTAACCAACATAAAACTAACAACCTAAAAATGTACTAATTAAGAGTTATTGCCAGAAATAAATGTTATGACCTACTCGTATGGTGGGGCAAACATCTAATTACTGAACATCTGCTATTGTTGCCTTCTAATACCACAAGCCCCTATCCTATTCCTTGGCTCAAGACAGTATATGGCTGGTATATAAACTTCATATTACTTTTCATCTTGGAACCTGTCATGTATGTAGGGTTCCCATATGTACAAAGTTAAATCTGTTTTTCTCCTGTTAAAAAAATAAAAGTGTACCATTTAGCCCAGCTGGTGTTGCTCAGTGGTTGAGCCTCGACCCATGAACCAGGAGGTACCACAGTTCGTGGTCAGGGCACATGCCCGAGTTGCGGGCTCAATCCCCAGTAGGGGGTGTGCAGGAGACAGCCGATCATTGATTCCCATCATTAATGTTTCTATCTCTCTCTCCCCTTTCCCTCTCTGAAATCAATAAAAATCTATTAAAAAATAAATAAAGTGCACTATGCAGTGGCATTTAGCACATTCACAATATTGCACAACCACCACCTCTATCTAATTCCAAAACACATTCATCATCCCAAAAGAAAACCCCCTGCCCAGGAAGCAGTCACACCAACTACTCTCCACCACCACTAGCAACCACTAACCTACTTTCTGTCTCTATGGATTTACCTATAAATGGAATCATACAACATGTGACTTTTGCCCCTGGTTTCTTTAACTTAGCATAATGTCTTCAAGGTTCATCCATGTTGTAGCACGTAACAGAATTTTTTTCCTTCTTGCTGAATAATATTCCATTATTTGTATATACCACCTTGTGTTTACCCATTCGTCCATTGATGAGCTGTTTGCACCGTTTAGCTCTTGTGAGTAGTGCTGCTATGAACATGCACATATAGTTTTTGTGTGAGCCTCTGTTTTCAATTTTGGGAGGTATATACCTAGGAGTGGAATTGCTGGGTCATATGGAATTTCTTTCAACTTTGTGAGGAATCACCAATAGTAGTATTTTCTTTTTGCTTAAAGTTGTACATATTGTATTTCTGTCACTTTTATCAAAGAAGAGTCCTGCTGTTATGGGCTCAAATTAGCTTTCTGGTCCACTCAGCAACCCAACAATTCCTTTGCAAATACCTGGTCTGAAACGCTCCAACAGCAACAGCAGGACGGGGTGCTGGGCTAGTCCTGTCACCTTGTCCTTACTCTACCTTGTCCTGGCTCTACCTGAGCTCCACCCTACCTGTCATCCTTTACTCCCACTGCTTCTCCTAGCACACTCCTGCTCCCCTCAGGACTAGCTCGGGCTCCTCCCTGTCCCCACTAACTGACACACCCTGTAACCACCACCTCCTCACCTTCTCTTCCTCAATTGTGCTTACCTGCAGCCCACCCAAAGTCCTCATAAAGCCTTCTCCCTCGGGTGCCACAGCCCCCGGAACTCCCATCCTCGTGAGTACACCCACAGTCCTTATTACAGGTTCCACTTAGGTCAGCCCTCAGTTTTGTCATTTCTACTATTGCTCCTGTAATTTCAGGTGTCAGCAATCTCTGCCTCCTCTTGCTCTGATGGCCCCCATAGCCTCCAGCAAGGCAAGCGCCCAGTGCAGTATACAGACAGCTGATGTGAAGCAACAACCTCTCTGATGCAATAAACCTCCACCTCTCTGGGGAACACAGATCTCCTATTGTGATTGAGGTCAATTTCTTCCCCTCTCCAGGCTTTTAAAAACACAAATGGTATTTTTCAGCACTGACTTCACAGGCAGAGGCATTTGGGGCATCCAAAGCAGTAAAGATCAATGTCAGTTACTAGTTTGGAGCAAAACAACCCTTCTAGGGATTGTTAGGCCAATTTTACAAATGATGACATGGGATTGAGAGATTAAGAATGTACCTGAAGTCAACCTATCAGGACTAATGTTGGGTTTTGATCCAGACCAGTCTGACTCCACATTCTAGATTCCTTTCACCACATGTACCTGAAATTGCAACATGGACTATCTATGGGCAAGATGGCAGGAAATAATTAAAATTGCACCTGATGCTGGAATTCTTTAGAAAGCAACTTGGCAGTAAATATCACTCCTACCACTTGACCTCAATGAATTTATTCTTAGGATATCAATTTCATTATATAAACAAGTACATACATAGAGTATGCATTTCTGCATTATTTGCAATAGCAATAATTTGGGAGTAATCTCAAAATCCAAATTTAGGGGATTGGTTAAGAAAATTATGGTGTTAAATCAAAGCAGTATTATTCAGCAGTGGTTCTCAACCAGGTACAATTTTGCCCCACTTCCCACCCCTAATGGACATCTGGCAGTGTCTGAGACATTTCCCGTTGTCCCAGTGGAGGAAGAGGTGAGTTCTACTGACATCTAATGAGGAAAGATCAGAGATCCTGCTAAACATGCTATAATGCATAGGACAGACCCCAAAATGCCAATGGTGCCGAAGTTGAGTAACCCTGTTATATAAATTAAGTATTATTAATATGAAGACTTTATGATTTGATCTTAATAAAAAAAAAGTAGAATTCTAAATTTGGGACACACTGTGCTCTTACCCAAGGAAAACTACCTTGCATATGAGGGAACACTAGGTGAAAACAGGGAAAACCAAAAAATACATTGGTGGAATGAAATAAATCTCATTCTTTGAAAAGTTTTCTTTAATGATGTTATTTTTTACACTAAACAAAAATTGGAAAAATTTAAAGCAAAATTTGTTGCAGGTATGATTTGCAACTGTTATTGTCTAGATCAAGCATTGTGTGTGGCACATTTTTATGATCAATAAATACTTTTGGGAAGAAGATATGTAAGTTTTTTAACAAAGGGTATGTGAACAAAACTAAAACTAGTTTACACAAGAAAAGAATGTATTGGTATGTGTAACTTGGAAAAATAGGAGTAGACGTGACCTCAGGCCAGATGGATCCAAGAGTTCAAACCATGGTATCTTCAACCTGCAGGTATGTTCTGTTGTTTCCCTTTCACTCTGAAACTACCGCCATACACCCATTCTCTGAGTGTGGCCCTCATCCTCTACTGTACTTAGCCTCCTCAGGGAGATGGGGGGAGGGGAGATGCAGAAAAGGCTCCCAGCTTAACATCATTTTGAGTCCAGAGAAGAAGAAAGCTATCTCAGCTTCCTTAGAGAAAATCTCAAAGAAGGTTTCTAATGGCTGTGTCACATTCATCCATTGGTCCAAACAGAACTGGCAGGAAAGAGGGCTAGCCAGACAAAACAACAACAACAACATAACAATGTCCATTATCCTCATGAACTGGCAAACATTTGAGTATTTGAAATCATCTAGTGACACAGACATAGGAGTGCAGTATGAAGACAGAACCCAAAATGTTTGGCGTTTCATGTTATCAAAAAAAATGAGAAATTTTGCTGGGTTGCTTTTTTCTGCAACAAAAGAGACAGGTTCATGGAATCATAGAGCTGAAAGGGTCCTTACATAGAGTGTCGTGATCAACTGTCTTGTTTTGGGAAGCCTACAGCATGCCCAGTCCAAGGCCTTGGACCTGGAAGAGAGGGAAAGCCCATCCTTGTCACCCAAGTCAGCCCCCCAATTCAATGGCGGCAAGACGGGACACACGGATGGACTTCCGCCTTCAAGGCTATTCTTTGAACAGAATCCCAGAAAGGATGGACCCAGTGAATGAACTAAAGGAGATATTTTTAGCAATGGCTTTCAAAACTTCTTTTAAACAGCTACTTAATAAAAAACACACTTTATTAGTAGATTGCAATTCTATATACATACAACACACACACATAACTGAGACATCAGTTTGATGAAACTAATCATAGTACATGTGATGGAATCTGGTAGTTTTTACTTCATTCTATATTTCATTTAAAAATATATATATTTGATAACCCATTACATTGATTTCAAGTCAAGACCCATTAATGATTTGAGAGCAGCATTTGGAACACATATTAAAGGGGTTTAACATATACTATTAACAAGGCTTTCTTAGTCCTGCCTATGGGTGGTGCTTGAAGTTTCCACCATCAGATTCACCATTAAGGACTAAGGCATCTAAATATCTTACTGGACGGATCATGAGAATTCTCACTTCATATTACATGGTTTTAGAAAGTGTCATACCTTAAAAAGGTATTAGCTTGTAAGAACATGTAATAAATAACTTCAAAATGCAATGGGTATTTAATTTTAAAGTGTGCCTTTAACATTTCTGTAAAACGTTTTTGTACTCATTCAATGGAAACTTATCTGGCCACTGGTTAATGCTAGCAATAAAACCACTGGTCCTCAATGTGTTAATCTGGAGAGATAACAAGTAATCTATTAAAACCTGCTGAATGCTCTTCTATAGGACCATGTGGAAAACTGTAAGAGTGATAGTGGTAGTATTACCTGGAGAAGGAAAATGCTGATGGGGCTGGGCATGAGTAGTCAACTAGAAAAGCTGAAAGAAATGCAGACATTCATTCATACATTCATTCATCTAAGAGCTATTAAATTGTCTGAGCTTCTGTTTTCTTGTTATGTAATAGAGCTAAAATTGTTAGATGCCATAAAACCACTGTACCTAGATATGAGCACGCATTGCCTTATGTGATGCTCCCAGCAGGGCCAAGCACCTACTGTGATAAAATATTTAATTGTTCCCAATTCTTGGCTCCCTTCCTAGAAAGATGGTCATACAGCCCACCATGCCCATGTGACTTAAGTGCTTTCCACTAGGTTGGGCTCACATTCCCGCCCATAACAGAGAAAAGGCCTTAGAGCAGTGGTTCTCAACCTTCCTAATGCCGCGACCCTTTAATACAGTTCCTCATGTTGTGGTGACCCCCAATTTCATTGTTACAAATTGAACATAATTAAAGCATAGTGATTCATCACAAAAACAATATGTAATTATATATGTGTTTTCCGATGGTCTTATGCGGCCCCTGTGAAAGGGTCGTTTGACCCCCAAAGGGGTCGCGAGACAGTGCAAGTTTCCTTCAGCGGGAACCCCACATGAGAAGACACGTGAAGCAGAGCCACAGCTGACCCAGCAGGTTCATGACACAAATCTATGTTTTACAAGCCACTAAAGTTTGGGGGTTACTTGTGACAGCAGCAAAACTGATTAGTAGGGTCCCATAAACAGAAAGAGAAGCAGGCGGAATAGAAAGAGGGCAATGTAGAGCAACAGGAGAGGAGGAGACATTTTTGAGCACCTGTTGGTGCTTGGAATCATGTTGATGTCTGTGAGAAATGTAAGACCAAGGTTAGGATATATGTGCTGCCTCTAGAAGTTTAAACTCTAGCTGGAGTAGAGCCATGGGCAAATAAAATGGCCTAGCCACAAGGACAGCAGACCTCAGGCTGCAGTAATCACAGGTATGAGGGCTAACTAACTCTTAGTGGCTTGGAGAGAATTAAAGGACTTACATGAGCCTTGAAGGATGCATAGCACCCAGGAGGCTGCTGTAGGCTGAGTAAAGGGCATGGAGCACAGTGAGAGAACATCTCAAGGGGAGAGGCCATGGCTGAGGAGTCTATGACTTCTCCAAGGGGTCATGGCAAGTAACCGCTACCTCTTCATCAGGGTTGTATAGAGCTCACCAGCCTACCTGCATCTTCACTGGGTGAAATAAAGACAACTAATCAGAGACCTGCAGATAGGAGCAGAGCCACAGAGATGCATGAGTTCTGGAGGCTCTGCCATGTGGGGGTGGGGTGGGGGCATGTTCTAAGCAGCAGCTGGTCCCCTCAGAGGTGAGGCAGGCTGAGCTGTGGGGTCTTGACAAAGGGTGTGTTTGGTTTTGGTTGTGGCTTTTCTGGTCAATGGGCCCAGACTTTCATTTCTGGAACATCTCCATGATTTCCTAAGACAGCTGAATCTTGTGGCCTGGGTGTACTAGTATTGCCTGTGAGGGTTAGAAGAGTGTTTTGCAGAACTGAGATGTAAACAGATGCTGGCCTGTGTTCCTCAAAGATATTGCTGCCCCTTTGCTCTTTCCTCTGGAATTTTCCACATACCATGCTGACCTTCGTCAGGGAGAGGCGGCTTTTACAAATTCAGACTTGCCCTGGCCTGCTCAGAAAGGGATTTGTGACAGTTACAAATACCCATACAGTACAATTAGAGTTTTGTTTTGATGAGAATATTGTGCTGAAGGAAAAATAAGGTAGGCAAAAGCAATAAGGCAAGGAGTAAGATACAATGCTAGGTAGAGAGAAGACCACAAATTTGACAGTATTCTTCCCAGGGCAAATGTACAGAGGGTAATATTGGTTATAAGATGTTTGGTTTCTAAAAGATTAAAAAAAAAATGCCCAGGTAAAGCACGAGTGTATTGATACTGAAACTAGAGAGAATTTCCTTCTAGCCCCAATGTAGTGTGTTGAATTCCACCTTCAATTTGACCCACAATTCATATAACAGCAGGTTTTAAGGGGCTATTCTTCAATACAGACTAATGGCACAAGTCAAAGTTCAATTCATCAGAATGATTTATTTGAAAGAAAAAGACAATGTAGTCCAAGTCTGCAACCATCTAATGGTAACCTTTTACCCAAGGATGACATTTAGAATATAAAGAAGTAGATGAATGGCTTCTCCGTCACGTTATCCTCCATGAGCATTATTATTTTTAAATGAGCTTCTGATCCAGAGGCTCCAGAGTTTGAGGTCACACTATCAAGCAAAAGCTTGAAGTTCAGATCATCAATGGTTCATATTAAAGGAAGACTGGATATGCTTTGCCCATAAGCCAAGTGTAGGTTAGGGCCAACGTCCTTTTTTTGCCAAGGTAAGGAGCCTAATCAGGATTGGAGCCACATGAAAAATCTACTGAGCCTCCACACAGAAGCGGGCCAAGAGGAGCAGCAAAGTTTCCCACAGGAATTTATTCTGCATCTATTCCAATCGGTGGCAAAATCCCAAAAGCTCTATGTCATAGAGACCAGTCACTGCATGTTAGCCTAGAAAATGTTCAAGTCAACCATTACCAATTGCCCACTCAGACCACAAAACTTTTAATAGAGTGCCCAGGACATTTAGAATCTTAATGCCAGTTCATGGATAAAAACACTGCATAGCCTAACCAAAACGAGCTATACACAGTTATCTTTACAAGTCATAGAATGAGCGTGCTAGTATCAGAAAGAAGGGGGAAGAGTATACCAATGTTTGAAAAGGGAAAAAAAGAGAAAGGTTTGAATATCACTACGAATTATTGTCTTAAAATAGATATTTGAGAGGGCTTTCTTTAGTTTTCAGTTTGGAGGAAGCTTAGGTGCGACTTTCATTGGTGGTCCCAAATCCAGGTTCATCCAACACCAGCTGCCTCCACTATGCCATTGAAGCTTGACCCCAACAAGATCAAAGTCATATAACTGAGATGTACCAGTGAGGAAGTCGGTGCCACGTCTGCCCTGGCCCCAAGATCGGTCCCCTGGGCCTGTCTCCAAAAAAAGTTGGTGATGACACTGTCAAAGCAACTGGTAGTGATTGGAAGGGTCTGAGGATTACAGTGAAACTGACCATTCAGAACAGACAGGCTCAGGTTGAGGTAGTGCCTTCTACCTCTGCCCTGATTATCAAAGCCCTCAAAGAACTGCCAAGAGACCAGAAAAAGCAAAACAAACAAACAAACAAAAAACATTAAAAAAACATTAGGAGGATCAGTTTATACACATTGAAATATCACTTTTGATGAGATTGTCAACATTTTCCTGCAGAGGTGGCACCGATCTTTAGCTAGAGAACTCTCTGGAACCATAAGAGATCCTGAGACTGCCCAATCTGTGGGCTGCAGTGTTGATGGCCACCTCCCTCATGACATCATAGATGACATCTGTAGTCATGCAGTGAAATGCCCAGCTAGTTGAGAACTACAAAAAATGGTATTTCAATTACAGATGATTTGGCAACGGAAAAAAAGAAAAGATACTTGTCCCCACAATGACTTCTGATGACATGAAAAGAAAGTTCTAAGGAATTCTCACTTGTGTTTCCCCTCAGCTCCACTGTCTACAGCTCACTCAGTTCACCCCATCAACCCTGAAAGTCTGCTTCCCACGCAAGCATTACACTGACAGTCTGGCCTTTCCAAACCACTACTGGCCACTTCAACTGAATTGATTGATCATATAACATTTAAGTTTAGGCCAGTCCTGATTCCAGGAAACTATGACATTGTCCCCATCAGAAATCACAACCCTCATCTGGACTCATCCCACAGGTGAGTGAAGGAACAGTTTCTCCTGTCATTTATCTGAAACAATGAATTTGGAACACAATTCAAATTAGCCTTAAGAGAGGAGGATCAGTTTATACACATTGATTCCCTATAGCACCTAGTGGAGTATTGTGTACACTGCAGGAGTTCACTAATTGCTATCATTTGGTAAATATTTACCTTATTACAGATGCTGCACTTGAGGCTTTACATCATGCATACACTGTCATTCATTCTAACAACTCTCCTAAAAAGGTATTATTATCCCTATTTTAATGGCTCTGGCAAATCCACTGACTCACCCAAGACAGTACAGTTACTGGTAGCAGACTGGACTTCTATCCCAAGACTGCCTGATGCTAAAGCCTAGGCCCTTTCCACTAGTCCATGTTCTCTCTCTAAAAACACTTCACGAAAGCTATGAGCTCCTCCAGTCACTGTTGAACCAATGATGGAAGTCATAGGTGGGCAAACCTTCTAACAGTTACAAAGTCCAGCAACAGAACAGACCATGAGGTAGTAAATAATTAGCACAGAAACAACATTCTGTCTGAAATAGTACAGAGGGAATCACTTCTCAGCTTGAAAAGCCGGACTAGATAGTTTCAATATCTGAAATCAAAAAACAAAGACAAAGTCAGATCCTGACAAGTGAAGCAAAAGCTGAATTTCAGGATCTTTCTGTGTTTCAGGAGACACAGAGATGAAAAAAAACACAATTCCCAAACTGGGAAAAGGGCTGTAATTTGAGCTTGGTAGTAAACAAAACTAGGCTTGCAGAAAATGGGAGCGGAAAAGAGCTGAATATTATGCCTAGCTCCCAATGAAGGGAAAGGGGTATTTAAAAACAGAGTGGGGGAGGGGAATAATAATGGTAAAATAAATAAAATAAAAACAGAATGATGAGAAATTATAGAAAATATTTAGGGAAATAGAGGGTACTTCTCAGAAAGTAGTGGGAGAGAAGCATAGAAGGATAAACTGAGGCCAGATTATAGAGAGCTTTGAATGACTAAGGGATCTGGATTTTAGTTGCTTACACTTGGGAGCCACTGAGGCTTCTGAACAAGTGAATGATTAGTATCCATGGCTGTGGCTTAAATAAAGTCATATGAATCCTCAATAAAATATTAACAAACAGAATCCAATAATGAATAAAAAGAATTATATACCAAGACCAAGCGAAATTTTTTCCAGGGATGCAAAGCTAGTTCAGCATTCAAAAATCAATCAATGTAATCTACAATATCAACAGGCTAATGACAAAAAAAAATTATATGATCTATTAATTGACTCAAAAAAAGCATTAACATTCATTCACAGTAAAAACAAACAAACAAACCTTAGCAAACTAGGAATAGAGAACTTTATCAACTTGATAAAGAACATCTACCAAAAAATGGACAGCTAACATCATATTTAATGGTGAGAAGTGGATAACTTTCCCCTAAGATCAGGAACCAGGCAAAGATGTTAACTCTCGCCATTCCTTTTCACAATCATACTGGAAGTCCAAGCTGCTAAAATAGGACAATAAAGGGGGGGTGAGGCGGAGAAAAGTATACAGATGGGAAAGGAGGGAATGAAACTGTCTTCACTCACAGATGACATGATTACCTATATAAATAGATCAACAGGGCACCCAGTGTTAGAGGAACCCTTACTAACTTGGTAGCATAAGTTTGAGTCAAGAGAGTGAAACTAATTTCTGAAGCTCACGCTGGAGTAAAGCACTGCCAGAGCCCACATAATAAAGAATATCCCAACCAACAAGCAAACGATGCCAAACTCCCCATTTCAATAGCAAACTGGAGCTGAGTTGATATGGATGCTAAGACACTTACATGGACAGTGAGGAATTTCACTAAATGTCAGATATCAAGTCATCTTTTCTGTCTAGGCCAGCACAGTAGCACTCTCCCTCTCCTCCTCCACCTCAGAAATCAAGTTCTGTTCTGGAAGGCAGGATAGCTGTGTATTAATAAGCTGCTTTATAATGGCAATATATTTATTTCAACTTTGTCTCTATCTTCTTCCAGGCTCAACCCAAGAAATTAGGATAACACTAGAGACAAAAATGACCACAATCCAATCCAGTATTTCCATATTTGTGATGGTTTCCACAGTGAATGTGTGCCGCTATTAACACCAAACTGGAGCAGAAATTTTTAGAACAATTCAATCGACTAGAATGTAGTTGAGTGCTGAGAATGTGTAAGACTCAGAAAATAAAAGGAAGTTTAAGACAAGTAAAAAGTAGAAGTTTTAGAGTCAGATGGACCAACCTGAGTTCTGAAGTCTTGCACTGTTACCCCCAACCATGTGACAAACAAGTTTCTTAATCTCTCAGAGCCTTCCTTCAGCTTTCTCACTTTTGCCATGAGAATAATGACACCTAATATCGTGAGAATTAAATGTAAAAACACACATAAATTTGGTTGGTGGCAAATGGCTAGACGATGTTAGGTTTATCTATCCAGTTGGTAAGGCAGAGCCTACATGTGAGAGCGTTGAACGTTCAAAGCAGATGAGAGATACAGACAGTACAAACAACAGAGGGAGAATTCCGTGGGCTGCAGTGGACAACAAAGGCATCCCAAAGGATGTGAGATTCCAGGTGAATCTTAAAGGGTTCCGGGTAGAATTCAGATAGAGAAGAAGGGAAAGTTGCTGGCATAAAGGAAGCACTAAGAATAATCACTGAATGAGTGAATGGATGCATGAAAGGCCAAGAGAAACAAATGAACACATTGGAATGTCCAAGATATATTCTAGAAGCAATGAGTAGACCTGAGATTAAAATTAAAGATGGCCCTTGACTCTACAGAAATTCTGTTTTAAGTGAGTTTTCTCCCTATGGGTGGCCCTGTGAGCATTCAGGTATTTTCTAGCGATGGGCATTTCTGTTTCCCTGGCCCTATAGAAGATGCATGTCTATAGAAACCACACTGTGGCTTGTTTGTCTCCCTGGTACTGCACTCTCTCTCTGACCTACCTGTGACCTGCATATTTGGGTGAAAACATTTCCTGTAGCCCCAGTGGGACAGGATAGCTTTTACACCTGCTGACATATTTAGACCCATACATTGTCTCAACGGCCACTGTTCTCTTTTGATAACCACCACAGCACCTAGTTGCTACAGTCAGCTTCCTCCACAAACCACAGTGTAAAAGATTCTCATGGGAAAGAAAAAAAAAAAGGTGCCAAGGCATCTTCTGACTTCAGTGCTTGTATTTTGAAAATGAAGCTTTCAGGTAAAAATAATGGTCAGAGGGGGGATGGGGTAGATGCAAAGGTAGAGTCTGAGAACAGGCAAGGGAGAGAGGAAGAGGAAGCAGAAATTGATGGAAAGACTCCTAGATATTTGGGCTTTGATTTAGGGCTTATCATTAGCTCTCTGTGATCTTGGGCTTCTCTCTTAACTTCTCTGGGCATTGCTTTTGTCATATGAGCAGTGGGAGGTTGATACAAGTGACCTCTAAGACTCTTGCACTGCTTACTTTCCAGGACTGCAAATAAAAGAGATCCTGTGTTCTATTCTGGGAGAGGTGAGTCAAGCCAACTCTTCTTTTCTGATGCTCTTTTATCCATTCCCACCCCCACCCCCCATGACCCTTAATGACTCAGGATAGTAACTGTCCCACCATTAGAGAGCCAATGATGAACTCAAGTTGGATGCAATTACCAGGGTTGTTTTTCTGTTTGTTACTCTCACTGTCCCACGAAGAAGAAAAAGTCACTGCAGTAAGGTTACCTCTACCCACGAGGGCTTAAGTGGGACTGATCACCAAGTCCTGAGTCCATAACATCACTATGGGTACCACACTGTTAGATGTTAGAGACACATTGGAATGGCAACGTCTGATGAGGGATGGGTAGGAATGAGGGCATTTAGGCTGCAAAGGAGCACATCTGAGAGGAGCATGATGACAGCCACAACCACCTGAGAGGTGGACAAAGAGGTTGGGTGTGCTTGGCGTTGCTCCACAGGGCGGCACAAAGGGCTGCCCGAGAAAGCTCCGGGGGAGGCAGATGACATCACCACTGGAAGAAGAGCTTACCCACAAGCCACATGTCTAAGGGTATCTCATGGGGGTAGGGACTTCCCACACCAGGAAGTGTTCTAGGCCCAAAGCCCCATGCCCATCTGCCAGGAGACCTCAGAGAGTATACACTCAGCGGGCGAGGGGGTGAGGGTCCTTCCCAAGGCTGTGATTCTGTGATTCCACCCCAGGCTTGACTGAAGCGCAGCAAATATTGTTTTATTTTTAACTTGCCTGCATTTTTGCGAACTGAATCCTGTGCTGTGTGACTGGACTGATTACTTTTCCATCAATATACAAGGGGGCAGGGACCCTCAGGCTTTTAGTTTGAAGTCCCCTAATTTCCATCTCCTCTCCCAAGGAGAAGTCCTACCAATGTGATCAGGAATAAAACAATTTCGATGAAATACTAGGACTCATTATTTAAAGGTTTTGTAAAGCCAATTATCCCTTTGCAGAGTGAAAAATGCTGTAAGATTGGATTTTTCTGCTTAGACTATTATAGAGGGCCCCACCCTGCTCGTGGACAGAGAAGAATAAAACGCAGTCACTGACACAGCATCTGGGTCAGCCTAACACAGGGCAATGGAGGGGATTCAGAACAAACTCCGCAGCATCCTGGAGAACACACCACCTCACGTGTCATCCTGGGAGGCAGAAAACAGCTGACTATGACCACTCTTGTGCTGGTTTCAAGTTCCTTTGCCCACTTCTGGAAGCCTTGGCTTTGCTTCCCTTTCTTCTTTTTCTTTCTTCCTTTCTTTTTTTTTTATATATATGTTTTTGTTGGTTTTTCGAAAGAGAGGGAGGGAGAGGGCTAGAGATATAGAAACAATGATGAGAGAGAAACATCATCAATCGACTGCCTCCTGCACACACACACCCCTCTCCACCATCGGGGATCAAGCCAGCAACCCCTTGGTTCCTACGTCTTTGCTCAATGGCTGAGCAACACTGGCCGGGCTAGCTTTTCTTTCTTAAGTTGTTCCCTAATTTGTATCCAAGACATTCCTCTTCAAGAAATCATTAAATTTGACATGCAATACTGTCTATAAACAGAAACCACCTGGTTCTCCAATGCCAGAGGAACATTCCATTAACCCCTGAACTGCTCATGCATTGCAATATCATGCAGCCCTGAGCAAAATCTCAAATCCATAAAGCAACATATGAAGATGCAAAGGCCAGGTGGAAAGAGTATGTCCATACTGTAGGGTCATAACTCTACCAAATATGTATGCATATGTACAGTGATGTGACAAGGAAAGCTGTTTAAGGCAAGCAGTTGAAGCGACCTTAGGGGACAGGTCAAAGAAGAGGAAGAACCTGTCCTTTCTCCCCCAATTTAAATGCTTGAAAGTGGTTGCATGGCAAAAACATAAATAAACAATTTATAAAAACAAACATTACCCTTTTTTCCAGCACTACCTTTTGAAGGCCAGTGTCCTTCCCCCAAAACACAGTCACGTGTGCACTGGAGCTGATCTGATTAATCTGCTTTTTATTGGGAGTTGCCACAGTGTTCATTGTGAAGCTACATGCACGGGAGAAACCTCATAGGAAAACAGCAATAAGCCTCGTGCTTCATTTTCTCAGCCAGGAAAAGTTCCTAATCCCTCACAACAGGAAGAGGGCCGAGGGGGCACAGACACCAAACCCACCTCAAAATGCTGGCCCTCCACCTCTCAGGGATCCGAGCTTCATCTCCCTTTGGGGATAGCTGGCGCTCTGCTGCACAACACCCCACAGACCTTGGGGCTGAGGCATGGACCCCAGCTCATCCCCAGAATGAGACTCATGACTGCCAGGTGCTTAGCCAAGTTCTCCTGCTGGAGAGTCAGTTCCCTAGATGCCACCCTCGTGTCCTCAGTTTTTACAAATGAACCCACGGCCTTAGAAGGACTGGAATCAGACCCTCCCCGATGGTGTTCCTGAGTTATTGCCACACTAACATTCCCTACAACCTGACCATTGGGGAGGGACCCACTTCTGAGGAAAGCTAAATGCCCTTGGCCGGAATTGAACCCGGGACTCTTCAGTCTGCAGGCCAATACTCTATCCACTGAGCCAAAGTGGCTAGGGCCTAAAGAACTTTTATGGCCAGGGCACCCCTCTCTCCCACATCCCTGGAGAAAACAGTCCCCAAAATGTATGTGCAGGATCCCAGGGCTGCTCATATCCCCTGAGGTCCTCTCTGTACAGTGATCCCAAAGGACCTTTCCACATGGAGATACACAGATTCTTCTAGTCCCTTAGATCCTAACTGTGGACACTAGATTTCAGTCACCTGGTTTATAGATCATATCAATTGTACTGGAGTTGCTGAACATTCCATAGCATGGGAAAAGCTGCCCCGTGTCAGCTGAACAGAGCCCCCAGCCCAACCTTGGCCTCTGATATCGGTTCTAACTCCATCCCGTGTAAGATGGGTCCTTTCCCAAACTCCAGCCACACTGGCCCTGCCTCTGGGGGCCAGACTTCGAAGGAGAGTCTTGTCTGTGTCTGATCCTCCTCTGGTTAGCCCTGTCTCCTCCACTGGACTGAGAGCTCCTGCTGGGGTGCCTGGAACCAAGCCCAGGGAGTCAGCGCTGGACGGGGCACACAGCATGTGCTCAGTGGGGACTTAGGGAATTAAGGCTGAAGCAGAGGTGCTCTGAAACACCCGGAGTAACCCTCACTAAGCCAAGAGGCACGCCATCCAGGAGCTGACCTGGAGCACTCGAACCAAATTCTGTGTCCGACAAATCCTCCCAGGTATTTACTTCTGGAATGTGGGTGGCAGGCACATACCCCTCGGCTATGACATCTGAAATACAGAACAAGTCCTCTAACCACAGAAGAAGGCTAAAAGTTTAAGTGACAGAAAATGTCACAGCGCACACGTGTTGAACCGCAGTAAGGCATTGCTGGCCCTGCCTCTTCCTCCTACTCCTGGGCACCGACTGCAGGGGGGACCACAGCACCCAGAGGTGCCCCTCCTGAAGCCCAGTCTTATGTCTCCCCATTCACCCCAGTGTCTCCCTTCCCCTGTTTCTCTAAGGGCCAGGGTCCTGCGGAGCCTTCCGCTGGGCTCCTCCTCCAATCATGGCCCTACTCTCCTCAGGGAGCAGAGTGAGAACTCTTCCCAGTCTCCCGCCAGCTGCCAGCCAGTGACCCCCTGTATGTGAGGAGGTCCACATGCTTATTCCCCACTGATTCAAGTGGGACTGACTAAGGGTACTAAATTTACAACACTCAAAATTCCAGGGGAAACTGCCCCTCATGCTTTACATTAGAGCCTCGTCCTCGCTCTGAGGCCCTTCCAGGGGCGCAAGCAGAGACCCAGGGAGGGGGTTTCCAAGTCCCTGTACTGACTCGGCCCCTCTCATGTGCCTGGGAGGGTCCCTCACAGCGTGAGCACTTGTGTTTTTCCACAGCTGAGGGCCAGTGACAGGGCACACCCTTAATGTCGAATCTTGTGACTTAGTTTTAACATCTCCAGATATTCAGACCTTGGACATCTTCCATCTACATCTCTGCTCAGAAGGACAGACCTTTCCCCTCGAGCATTTGCCAATCATGTAAAGGAGGTTTCCTTTTCAGGAAACTTGAAAATTATTATTTTTTAAATATCCTTATTGATTTCAGAGAGGAAGGAAGAGGGGGAGAGAGAGAGAAACATCAATGATGAGAGTAAATCATTGATCCACTGCCTCCTGCATGTCCCCCACTGGGGATCGAGCCTGCAAGCCCTGCACAAGCCCTGACTGAGAATCGAACTGTGACCTCCTGGTTCATAGGTCCACAATCAACCACTGAGCCACACCAGCTGGGTTAAAATGTGTTACTTTTAGACTTATATACTTCCTTAGGTTTATACAAAATACTGGAGCTACCATATTTGTACTTTAACTTAATATATTTTTGAAAAATGTTTCAAGTATATAAATCAGAAGGTAATATTGATTAATCAGACATTTGGAACACTTAAAAATGGAATATATGGAACTATAAAGGAGATTTGAATATTTTAGAGGAAATTATAATGTTCCTCCTTCAATGTGATTCTAAATATTTGCTGATTGACAAAGAGAATTATGAAACTGGCAGGTTCCACTTAAAAGCTCCAGGGAAAACTAGAGCGTTTCCTACCTAAAACGTTAATATAAATTTTGAAACAAAAGTAGATCCTAAATAATCTTTTATGTGTCAAGGCTCTTTCCGCCTCCACCCACCCCCAGTACCAAAAAGCTCACATTGAAAACACACTCCAGCCTTCCTAAAGCACAGTGTGACACCCATTGGTGTAAACTGTGGGCAGTCACTGATGGGTTTTCATGAGCCTAGTGATAGCTAACCCTGATGGAATGTGTCAGCCAATAATCATTGGTGCCAATTCAATGCCAATGGGCTATGCCCCTGTCGGCTAACCAGCTCTGCTTCCAGATGGTCTGCCTTGCTCTTTGCACTGTGCCAGTTTGCTCTGCTCTGAGATGGTCCGCTGCACTTCACATCAGCCTGATGGTCCAACTCAGTCAAGGGCATGTAGTCTTCATTCTTCTGTGGGAGGAGAAAGTTCACTCTCTAAGCCGGGTGGGGGGGTGCTGGCTTATATGAACAGGAAGCCCCACCCCTGGTCCACCTGATTGGTCCATCTTCATTCAAATGAGGGCTCTGAGGCCTCACAGTTTGATTGGCCCAAAAGGTACTGTCCTGATTGGTCTGAATAGAGCCACTCTGACTGAATGGAGAAAGCCTCAACCCTATTTGTTGAAATAGGATTTCAGGAAACCTTTATACCGATAAGGGCTAGCTGAGCCGGCAAAACCACACTGCAGTCAGGCAGTTTAGCACAGAGACTTTTCTGAGAAGTATAATTTCCATGAGTGGCTTTGCCTTTTGTTTTTTGTTTTTTGGGGGGGTTTTCTGTTGTTTTTTTGAGCCCCGTTGGCCACCAGGAGCCCTTCTTAGGTGTCCTTTTTCTTCCCTCTAAGAATTCATAACAGCTAACTCTGTACCAGGCACAGTTCTTTACAGATTCACTCACTGAACTGTCATGACATCCCTCTAAAGTAGAGATTACTTTGAGTCCTAGTGTTACCAGCAAGGCAACTAAGGTTCACAGTCAGGAAGCGGTAGAGCTGGGGTCCAAACCCAGGCCTCTTAATCCAGAGTCAATGCTCTCAACCACTGTGCCGCGTGCACTGTGATCCCTGTATGTTTGTTTTTTGTTTTGTTTGCCGTGGCTTTCAAAGTATATTCCAGCAACAACACAGCGGATGGGTCTGCGAGAAGGCACAATCAGGGAGGCCAGCTGGGAAATGGCTGTCCCCATCCAAGTAATGGGTAACAGGGACATGAGCCAGGATTGGATGGAGTTGGAGAAAAGGAGGACAGATTTTAGAGGAAAGTTGGGAAAGGGAAGTACCCATCAGACAAATGAGAGAGAAAGATGACCCTAGGTTACTGTGAGGGGTTGGGTAGGAGACTGGGGAGAATCGCTGGGAGCAAGGTGGGGAGAAGGGAAGGGTTATATGTGGAGTGCCTGTGAAACTCAGTAAACCACTAGACATGTGGTCTGAAGGTTAGGACAAGGAGAGGGGTTTAAAACTGGGGAGGCAAAACATTTACTAACACTTATAATGATATGAAAAGAATACTGTTAATCCCAATCAGAAACGAGCATAGCTAGTTTTTGGCTAAAGCTATAGTTTGGTTTGGTTTTTGTTTGCTAATTTTTACAGATCTAAGTCTCTGAGGGCTAACAAGGAATCAAAGTATGAACTAGAACTGCCTTCTACAATTACCCTCAACAAGAAAACTTTGTAGCCAGGAAAATCAGCAAGTCCTCCTTATTCAAGGGAGCAAAACTGAGCGTTCCTGAACCAACTGTGGTCAATGCCTGGGTACCTAAGAGTATCAAATATGGTACCTGCCTTGAGGGGGCTACCAACATCCCTCTGTCCCTCTATCAAATCTGCTAACCAGCAGCAGGTTAAAGGGGTTGGTTTAAAATGTATTAAAGAGTCCTGAAGTAGCTTTCATAATTTAGGGTCTGGTCTTGCCTTGAAGTTGCCAGGTTCTAGAAACTTCGTTATTTCTTCTTTTATTTGCTTGCATCATCAAAGGAATAACACATATAATCATTTTTCCATTGTTTGAGCAGAACCCATTACAGTTGCTGAGAAGTGGTAATTGAGTTTATCAAATATAATTACCTCCACTCAACCCACCTTCTCTCCAGTTTTCCTCGCTCAATCAGGAAGAACCAACTCCACCTTTCACAAAGGACACTTGCATATTTGAATGGCTTCCCAGGAGTCTTTGAGTGGCATATAATTACACTTAATTTAATTTTTTTGACATTAGTCCCCAAGGCTTTGATTCAAAGTCTGTATTATTCTGATATAAAGAAAATAAAGCTCCACCTCAAATTAAATATTTGCTTTTGCGTACAGTTTGCTGTTCACTGTACAACTGATCTTCTGGCAGAGTCTTTGGTTTCTAGCAGCCTCTTCTGGGTTTGGCATCTTTTCCAGTTTCTTGTGTTTCCCCGTCAGTTGTCAGGTCACCCAGGAGTCTGAGTGTCCCCAGGTTTCAGGGACACTTTCAGGCCCCAAGGCCCCAGGAGATGGGAATCTAACATCTCTCTTATTTTCCATGTGAGAGGTAAACCATCCTGACTGAGTTTAGGGGGTGGGGTGTTTATGTTGAAATACACATTGATGAGGGGAAATAAAGCTGTCACAAATTTGTTTCAGGTAATGTACCCCAAAAAGTCACAATCTGGCCAACTTTCCCAACATTTATTAACTACTTGCAACTGCAGGTACACTCTATCTGTCCGCAAGAACCTAACAATATTGTAAAAGAAAAAAACTGAAAAGATTGGTGGTAGCAGGAGGTCAAATGAAATATAGGCTGTCTTAGAGATACAAAAATTATGCAGAGGAACCTCAGAAAGAAGAACTTATCAGGCTATTCCTCTTTAGCCAACCACCACATTGTCCTGACCCACCATTATCACTATTCTTTAGGGACTGCCTGGATCTCCCTAACTTAGATTGAGGAGACCTGCTGACTTCCTTCCCATCCAATTCCCAGAATCATCTCGGGAGAATTTTGCATTCATGCTAAATGATATCCAACATCCAGTCTCTAGGTCCTTAACATTTTCAGCCCTAGTGACCTTCACCTCCTTTCCACTTTGAAGTCTTACCCTCAATACTCCACTCCCAGCTCACAGCCTCTGATTCCTCCAGCTCTCACTCAGTTCTCTCCTATACCTACATCTGACCTCACCTTAACCTCTCTGAGCTCTTGCCTCTACCTGGTTCTTCATATCCATCAGCATCTACTTCATTTCCTTCCAATCTAGTCAAGATCATACAGTTTCAGTTCAGTTGTTCTCTTGAAAACCACCTCAGCTTTATCTGCTTGTCTTTCTATCATAACAGTAGTTCATCCACCCCCCTAAACTCCTGTATCTGAACCTATCTAAATATCCACCTCCTATACCAAAGTTACCTTTAGGACTGCTGGAGGGAAAAATCTCACCACAATGAAGAATGGTGCCCCACAAATTTCCAGCATCAGTTACACCTTCAGCACTCTCAGCAACTCCATGATTCCTCCCACTCCACTCAGTGTCTCTTCTAACCTTTATGTTTTTCCACCTTCCCAGCTCAACTACCTTCTCTCTTAGTTGACCATGGTTCTTATTTTACTGAAATATAAAGTAAAGTCTCTTAACTTCCTGCCCTTTCATCACCACTACATCTGCCCTCAACATTGCCCCTCCTCAGAGGAAAAGACAAGCTAGATATTCAGTTGTATCAAGCATCATCGACTCACTCAAGGGCCTGGCTCCATCAGGACCAATTTCTCTCCCATGATTGTCAACCTATGAATTCCCACTGCATTCTTCACTTCTTCCTGTAAACAAGCTCATGCTCCTTCTTTTAAAAAATATTCTCCTTGAAGCCATCCCTCCAGCCTTTCACCATACCGTAAGAATACCCTCCTTCTCTAGCCAGGCTCATCATGTACAGTTTCCACCTCCACCGTCTCACCTCCAATCCACTCCTCAACATGGATAATCTGGTTTCCACACCTCTCATGCCACTGAAGATGCCTACTCAACATCTATATTTAGGTGTCTAATGGACAGCTCAGACTCAACATGTCCGAAACTAAACTTCTGGTCTCCAAACCCAAACCTTCTTCACCCGTAATTCTTGCCAACTTATTGGAGGGTAATGCCCTCCTTCCAGTTGTTCATGCTAAGAAATTCAAGGTAATCCTTTTCTTCTTTCTTTCAGATCCCATAGCCCAATCCAATCAGGAATTCTGTTGGATCTACCATCAGAATATATTAAGAGTTTGACATTTCTGACCATGTTCAGTGCCATTATCCTGACTTAAGAAACATCATCTCTTGCCTGGATTACAACAGCAGGTCTCTGTAGCCTTCCTACACTCTCTTAGCAATGCAGTAGCCAGAATACCCCTTTTAAAGCATAAGTTATACAATGTTGTTCCTTGGCTCAAAACTCTTCAATGCTCCCCAAAGTCAAAGTCCTTCCAATGGTCTACCAGAATCTGGAAGATTTGACTTCACCTTACCCCTTACCTCCTTGACTTTATCTGTTTATTCTCCCTCACTCACCCACTTCCAGCCACACTGGCTTCCTTGCTATTCCTAGAGAATGTCAGGCACTTTAAGGCCTTCTTACTGGCTATTTCTTTTGCCTGAAATTCCCCGCCCCCCAAGACATTCACATGGGCATGTGCCCTTGACCAGAATCAAACCAGGGACCCTTCAATCAACAAGTCGACACTCCATCCACTGAACCAAACCAGCTAGGGTTGTTATGTCCATTCTTTATTAGCTGTTTCACTTCACTAGAATGGAATTATTTGACAATATATCCCTAGCTCTAAGAACAGTGCCTGCCATATAGTAGGACTTCAATATATGTTTGCTGAAAATTAATTGAATTACCAAGGTCACTGGTGACCTTCTGCCAGGCCCAAAGGAACTTTCCAGTCCTAACCTTTTTGGATTTCCCCAAGACTGTTGACCACTGCATTCTCCTTTCTTTTCCTTCCACATCTCTAGCCACCCCTCCCAGGTTTCTCTTCCTTTAAGGAGTGATGGTCCTCCCTAGTCTTCATATTCTCCCTAAACAAGGTCATCTACTCAAAAGGCTTCAATTGCTACATGAACACTGACTCACCTAAAATATACACTTTCAGAAAGATCTCTCTCTCTCTCTCTCTCTCTCTCTCTCTCTCTCTCTCTCTCTCTCATCTGTATAATCATCTGGTTCCAGAAAATCTGAAATTCACTGTGTCCAGCCCTGCGCCTCTGGCAGAGAGATCCCTTTCTCAGTGAGCACTGTGTGCACAATTGTCCAGGCCAGAAACTTGGGTGTGGTCCTAGATCCCTCCCCCTCTCTAACCCTCCACATCCGATCTATCACCTTGTGGCCAACCCGCTGCCATCTCCTAGTCACCTCACTCCCTGCCATCACAGGCTGCTCACAGGCTTTGTGCTTCTAACCTCCCTGCTCCAGCCAGCCTCTGCATTGTCTCCGTGTGGTCACTCCGGCAGGTGGAGACTCCCCTGAGCAGGAACGCTGGGCCCCTCCTATAGATCCCACTCCCCAATTTGACAGTGCTGAACACGTGCTTCAGTCTGCCCTGACAGTGCCAGGCCTGCTCAGGCCTCTGAGCTTTCGTGCGTGCTTTTCCCTCTGCTGGTAAAGTCCTCACCCTGCCCATCTGTCTTTAGATGTCTTGTTTTTGAAGCTCAGGCATACATAACATCTTCCTTGTCTGATTCCCTCCAGGGAACCCACAGCATTCCCCTCATTCTCCAGCCCTTTTCTGTACATACCTCCACCATGGCAATTATGTTGTCGTCTTGTAACTATAATAACCACCCCTATTGACCTTCCATGATGGTTCTGGGGATCAAACGATAATGGGGGGAAGGGCCTGATAAACTGTAAAGCCTCAAACAGATGTTAGTCACCCAGGAAGGTAGGAGCCAACAGTGAGAAATGCAAGAAAACTAAGAATTACAATACAATACAATACAATACAATACAATACAATACAATACAATACAATGAGATGACTACTCTCATGCAGCTCTAGATGTGGAATTAAAGCTCAGAGAACTTCAAGCTTCAACAGGGAGCAAAAGACTTCAATCTAAGCATCTGCTATATCAGGAGTACCAGTCAGGGTTCAAGTACAGGAAACAGAATCCACTCTTATTTGTTAAACAAAAGTTCTGGAGTGATGACGTCTGCGTAGTTACCAGGAAATGCAATTCTAGTTCTCACAATCAAATTAGCCCAGGTTTCTGAGAAGTGGTATCTAGAAGAGAGGTCATGTCTTCTCCAGGTCGATACATAGCCATGTTTGATTACCACCTATGATACAAAGCCACTGTACTGTAAATAGTCATTACATGAAGGCCTGGTTCAGGCTGGAAAGACAGTTCTGTAACGTTGGTGCTTACAGAATGGCCCACGGAAAGAGCAGGAGAAGACGGTTTAGGCGAGGCCATCAGCAGTGCCCATCAGAACCCTGACGCCCACTTGCCCACCAGGGGAGCTGCCACCTCTGCCCAGTCAGGATGGCAGAGAATCCAAGTCCAACACAGAATCATGGAAATCAAGAACACACCGCCCACACTCCAAGTCCAGGTGCGGGGAGGCACTGCCCCCCACCCACGTGCCGTGACCCCCACGCAGCTAGTGCTGCACACAGAGTCACAGCTCACACCCAGAATCCCGCTGGCTGTCGGTGAGACCCAGTGCAGCATGCCGACCCCCTTCACAACCACCCCCAGATGTTTCATGAGTGCATCTAATGGTGGAAACTAACCCTATAACCCTAGGGACAGGGGGATCTGGGAAATGCTATGTTTAGCTTCCCAGTCTCTCAGGTACAGGAAGAAACAAAGAAGGAGTTTGAGATGGATGCCAAGTGCCAATCCAGGGCCCCAGCCCACAGCACAGAGAGAGAAGTGCATGCAGGGGTGCGTCGTAGTCCAGAAAAGGTCCTCTCGGGCAGGGGACACAGTGCTTGCTTGCTTGTTCGCTGTTTATGTGTTTCAGAACAAAGAACTGAAGGACATGTCTGCGGCTGGCCAAAAGATCACGTTTTTCCTAAGAGGAAGTGCTGACAAATTTCTCACGCGGGACCCTCCACAGTGGGCGTTACACGATGTTACAGCTCAGTGTCTTCAACCAAAGGCAGAAGGGACATTCGTGGGCTAGTTCTTAAAGGGACTTTTGCTAAAATGCAAAGGCATCGCGTGGACGTGGAATCGGGCCCTCGCCTGTCCCTATATCTGTCATCAGAGTCTGGTCCGAGGTCAGCCGCTTTCCAACTGTGCCCCTCAGAGCCTGCAGGTCACTTTTACACAGCAGCCAGAGTCTTGCCTGTGCTGACTTCCACATAAAATTCCCTCTGAAAAGGCGCTTAATTGCTTTTAAAATGTTTGCAAATGAGTCTTTGACCATCTCTCATAAAACTTGTTACAACCAGCTTTGGGGAGGAGCCAGGCTCTGGACAATGTGAGGTTTAACACTGGCCCACAAGACCAGAATTCTGTTCCCCTGGTCAAGACTGATTCACAGCTTTCGAGGGGCCCAAGAGAGTCGGTTTTGCGGTGGCTTTTCCCAGGAGACAAAGTCTGTGCATCTTTCCCCACCATTGCCCACAGGACCCAGGTCCAGGCTGGGATGAGGACACAAAATAAGCCGTAGAACAACAGGGTACAAAAGGAGCTAGAAGGCCCTCCAGCCGGGACTCTTGTTTTACAGGTGAGAAAACTGAGGTGGGGGGAAGAAGGGACTGTTTAACCACAGAGCCAGGCCCTCCCTCCCCTCCCAGCTCTTTGTGGGCCCTCACGTCTCTTCTCCTGCCGGTTCTATGCTTACGCCATGTCTTGCCTGCACCTGCAGCTCCCTTAGAATCAAAATGCACACCTCGCAATGCCAGCAGCGTTCTCCTGCGGGCTGCGGAGCATTTGCTAGAGAGTCGTGATTCCATAAACTATAGCAAATCAATGTCTCCATCGACCATACGGGCAGCTGTCTGCAAGGACCTGAATGGAGGAACCAGAGGCCTCCTGCCACCCTGTGCTTTTCCCAGAAAATGATCTGCCACCTTCGTTGTTTCTCTCCCCGTTCTTAGACAGAACTCTGGGTCTTAACTCCTCAGACACAACCTGCCCAAAGCGGGTAAGCTTTCTCCCTGTCCAACAAAAACAGCTGAGGCCTGGCCTTGCAGGGAGAGGATCGCCAGCCGCTGGTGAGGTGAAGCCCAGACAGAGCCAGGGAGCCTCAGTCAAGGTCAAATCTCATAAACAACCCTAAAAAATAAGGTTAGAGTGTGAAGAGAGTCTGTTGGAGGAGGCCTATCAATTGTGGGCCTCCGCTCTCCTCCTCACCTGCTCCTGCTTGTATTTGGCCAAATGAACCCAGTCACCTCAGGTGGAATCCCCTTCAAGCTGAACCTGTGCCCTCCACGGGCTTTGCCTCCACGACCTTGCCTGTTTCTTCCACGGCAGCACCATCCTCCTAGCCTCTGAGGCCGCACTCAGTCCAGTCCTGTGGATTCTTCCGCATAATGGCTTTGATCTCTGTCCCCAGGTTGCCATCTTGGTCTCCCACACCAGTGTCCCGGACCCAGAACTTACAACGGTCTCCTCAATAGGCCTCCTCCCTTGGCCTCTCAGCCTTCTCTCACCACAAACAGTCGAACTCATCTCCCCCCACCCCCCGCCCCGGCTCTGTATGTGATCCTTGCTCACAAGTGTGCAACGTTCCCCAAAGGAATGAGATGGACTTCAAGACACTCCGTAGTTGGACCTCACACCAATGTCCAGATTCGTATCCCGATTATGAACACACTTGCATGTGTACACGTACACACACACACACACACACACACAACTTTTGACTAAGCCAGAACGATGTACCCACTACTCCTAGGAAATGGTCCATAAATTCCTGTCATTGTGCCATTATCCCACCATTTCCCCACCTGGAAGCCCTCCCCCATCATGTGCACCTAAATCCCTCTCCTCCTCTTGACCTTCCCTTGCTCCTCCACCTCCCAGGCCCACGGAGAGCCCTATCCATCTTGAACACACACCCTGTTTGTCAACTCAACCATCTATACGACGTGGCCTCCAGACAATTGGCAAGTTAGACTGCAGTTTGCAGGAGCAGAAACTGTGCCTAAAGAGCTAAAAAACAAACAACAACAACAAAAACCTCCATCTCCCAGTTTGCACACAATGGGAAGTGTCAGCAGAACTAGTCCTGGGCTCCAGCCCAGCCAGTCTGCTCTCACTACCCAGGGCAGAGGTCCCAGGGTGCTGGAAGGGGGAGGGGAGGAGGGGCTGAGGGCAGTGGCGATGTCACTCACTCACGCTCCAAAGACCCTGAGGAGAAGCAGTGAGTAATGGGCAGCGCCCCAGGCATCCAGAAAAAAATAGGCCAAGCTCGTGGTTAAGGAAGCATCCAGCCCAGCACCTACCACGTGATCAGCCTGACCTGGGCAGAGGCAGCCGCTGCATGTAAACAACCCCGCTGCTACCCGGTAGCAACACCAGGGGGCAGTGTTTCTGGTTCCCTGGGAGGGCGCAGGCAGCAGCTGCCATCTTTGCATGCTTCTTTGTTATCACATTGACTTGGGGGAGTTCGACACCCTTTGTCAGCCTGTGTAGGAAAACGCAGTAGCCAGGCCTTCAAAACAGGGCGCCTTTGTCCACAGCTGACACCCTGGCCTGGAGCCCGGCTGGGCTTCAGGGGGAGGATTTGGGTCAGGGAGAAAATGGGGGTGGCAGTGGCTGCAGCCTTCAGATCTGTTTTAGCACAGGATCAGGGAGATGTCTCCCCTCTTCCCAGTCACACCGGTGCCCCTGGGGCAGGGGGCAGGGGGCGGCTGGCCTTGCCTTCGTAATACAGCTGACCTTCGGGAGAAAAAATAAAAAGCTCTTGGGCAACTTCCCATCATCCTGGAAAGTCCCGGGCCGTTTTGTCAGGCCAGCACCTCTTTCCAGACGGCGCCAGCCAGGACCGCCTTCACTTACCTCTCCGGAGCGTGCAGACGTGTGCAGAGGGATGGGCGTGGGGGAAACTTCTGGGAGTGATTTTCAAGGCAAATGCGCGTCACTTAGAGTCTGAGGGCAGTGTCCGCTCTGTGCTAAGTTCATTCCCACACGTTTCAAAACCATGACAGCGGGTTATAAGGAGCAGCCCCTTCCCGGCCTGCTGTCACGTTGTCCCTTTAAACACCCTTTCCAAAAGGCTGCTCCTCGAGGCATCAGCCAGAGGACCGACCCAAGGCCAGTTCTCAACACCCACGCGCTTTTACAGGGTTAGCTAATGGGTTTCAGGTTCGGGCATTTCTCAGGAAAGGGGTCACCTGCGCGGGCCTGGCTGCGGCGCGATGCTTACCTACTGGCCTCGCGCGCCATCTTGTGGGCAAAGGCAGTACTGCGTCCAGAGAGAAGCTTTTCTTTCAGAGACTTAAAGACAAACTTGAAAATCGGGGAGGCGGGGGAGTGGATTATTCTTCAATGCCAAGAAACCAGAACAGGCATACCTCAGAGATATTGCAGGTTCCGTTCCAGAGCACAGCAATAAAGCGAGTCTCACAATAAAGTGAGTCGTCATCTTTTTGCTCATGGAGGGTCTTGCCTTCAATTTGTAAAACACGCAACATCTGTGAAGCTCAATAGAGCCAAGCTCAATAAACGTGCTGTACCTGTAATAAATGTCCTTTCCTACAGCAAAAATGCATGCTATGTTGTTTTTAATCATTTCCAGTGTGTCTTGCATCACTCATCCCTGAACAAAGCATGTACTTGAGCACCTACTATGTGCCAGATACCTGCTGGGTCCTGGAGTAGAGATGAATCAAGCAGTCCTGTCCGCCCCCTCTTCCCCCATCCCCCGGCCCCCCAAAAGTTAAATTTATCAAAAAAGAAGCCTGAAGTCCAGAGGTCCAGAAACACATGAGCCAACAGTACATTTCAATGTGTAGACGTCTGCTGGGGGAAGAAAGGAGAAATGGTCCCTGGGGCTAGAGAAGGTGACATTTGGCTGACGGTAAGCAGCACAACGGAAGGGCAGAGAAGCTTCGATTAAGTCTTGTTATATGGAAAGCTCTCACCACGTCCCTCACACTCCACAGTGGTCAGCAACACTGTCAGTAAAACGCTCGTCACTGGGAACCGGAAGGGCATTCAGGGAAGGGGAGGAGGTGAGAGGTTATGGGATCTTCTTGAAGATGACATGGGGGCTGACTGTGGGGCCAAGAGGAAGTAAGATGCTGGACTTTGGAGTTAAAGAAACTTGGGTCTCAATTTTGCTACTTGTCAGCTGTGTGACCTGGACAAATCACTTAACCTCTCTGAGCTGCGGTTTTTTCACCATCGATCAAGGTGATAGTAACAACCATTCCTGAGGGGGAGTAAATGAAGCAATGCATGCAGAGCCCAGCCCAGGGCCTCACGCATGCCCACCCCATAAGTGACTGGCTGTGGTGGTGTCAGGCTGTGATGCCAGGGTCCTAGTGTGGCTCTTCTGTGGAGCTGTGTATTCATTCACTGTTCCCAGGGGCTCCCCCACACCTACACATGTCTTCAAAATGGGGTTATCACACATGGCATGGAACACATGTATACTAAAACATTTGTTGTTTATCTGAACTCAAATGCAGCTGGTCCCCCCGTAACTTTAGCTGCTACATCTGGCATCCATAATTACAATCCCAGGTTGGAGGTGTAAACCAGGGTAGTCCAAGGAGCTGATGGCTTGGGGCTGCCATGGAAGCCCCTCGAAGACACAGGGCACTCAGGAACTTCTGTAAGTCAGAGCTTCATTTTGATTCGCCCTCTGATAACGGTCCCAGCACCACTCAGGCAGGTGCCCTGGGAGTTCCGTGGGAAACCAGTTTTAGGGCAGGAAGCCCGGAGCACACAGGGGGAGATAATTCTGGATCAAGTCAAGCTGGGAAATCACCCTAAACTCAAGTGCACGGTTCCTTCTCTGCTGGACTTCTCAGGCCTTTAATCTGCTGGTGTGAATTGGGGGTTCCAGCAGTGGGCATGGTGTATAGAGCTTCCCAAACTGACCTGGAAGCTTGACCTTCATGTGTACCCCTTACGACTGGCTTTTGGAGAAATGACACCTGAAAGCAAAGCCACGTCCCAAACGCCATCACCTGCAGGCAGGACACAGGTGCTCACCCAGCCCATCAGAGCGAGCCATTCTCGACCCAACCAGCGATGAGTCGGCCTCTTGGCCAAGTAATGACAGCACAGCCAGGGCTCATTTGTGGGTTTTTAAGGACGGCCCCACTCTCGGGCCTGCGTGTTGTCTTGTGGAGCAATGAGGGGTTCTGAGAAGCTTCCCCCAAACCCCCACCCTCTCTCTCCTTATTCTGCTTCTGCACCTGAAGTTCCATCATTTGGGTGTAGAGGCCTTCACACTGTCCCAATGCACACGTGCCGGGGAAGAGGGGCTTGTTGAGCCCCGTGGTGGGATCCAGGAGGTGGGATCCCTCTCAGGGATCAGCCCCCGCGGCAGCCTTGTGTTCCTGGCAGGGAAGTTACTCTGAGACCCAGAGCAGGTGACAGGCTGAGGGAAGGAGCAGGCTTGGCCGCCAGAGAGGAGCAGGGCCCCGCGGGGCAGGCAGAGCAGAAAGACGAGCTCAGCGCTTTCAGAATCTACCAAGCGCAGGCCTTCCACGGAATCTTATAGAAAGTTAAACCCAAGCCTGGAATGACAGCCCCCCACACACAGCTAGAGACTTAAGCCCTTCTCATAGGTTCGGCCGCACCCTGGAGCCTCTCCATCTGTCCAGGGCATCCAGTTCCTGGTGATTGCATAGCATTTACAGGCCCAGGTCAGACTCAGGGCCAGGCCTGCTCTAACCTGGCCCCCAGTTCTGGTAACTGAACCCACTTGCTACCCCAGTTCCAAGACCCGAGTGCTTACTCTTGTTCCCTCATCTTATTTCCTAAGCCCTCAATTTTTTTAAATCCTCACTCAAGGATATGTTTATTTATTTTTAGAGAGGGAGGAAGGGGTGGGGGGAGAGAAAGAGAGAGAAACATCAATCAGCTGCCTCTGGTATGTCCCCCGACTGGAATGGACTCCACAACCTTCTTGGTGTATGGGGTGACTCTCCAAGTAACTGAGCCACCTGGCCGCTGGCTAAGCCCTGAATTTGATTCTCTGCCAGACCCACCTGTCCTCCTGTCATTTCTCCCCTCCCCCTCTGCTGGGTAACACTCCCTCCACGTTCGGGTGCCAGATGCTGAGTGATTCCTTCCACAACCCGCGTGGAGAAGGGTTCGGTATCTGAAAGAGGAGCCGCACAACAAATGAAAAAGACACAAGATAATTTTGCGATACCGGGGGACCAGGCGGGCAAGTCCGGAAAGACTTCCTCCTCTGGAAAGACTTCCTCCTCCCGCTTCGCTCAGGTCTCTCCAAGCTTTTATTCATCTGGAGTAGCCCTTAGGGTAAAGAGGTTTTAATGACACACATCCGCAAACAATCTTCAGGAATAGGCAGAATACCCGATTAACCCATCAACAGATCTCCAGGAGCATCCGATTAACAACAATCAACAAAGATCTAATTGAGTGAACTAAGGTGGAGATGCTTCAACCATCACCACTCAAACCTACTGGGTAGTTCACAGTTCTAACTTCCAAAAGGTCACCAGCCTTCTCTGGGGGGTCTCCGTCCAAACCCAGCCAGCAAAGATAATGAATGGACTCCGGCACCCCTCCCCCCAGATGTGTAACCCTGTAGCCTTCAAGGGTCAGGGTCCTACCCCAGG
>NW_006383011.1:15706679-15746914 GCF_000327345.1 Myotis davidii | reverse complement strand
ATTTAATGAAACACATCCGCAAACAATCTTCAGGAATAGGCAGAATAACCGATTAACCTATCAACAGATCTCCAGGAGCATCCAATTAACAACAATCAACAAAGATCTAATTGAGTGAACTAAGGTGGAGATGCTTCAACCATCACCACTCAAACCTACTGGGTAGTTCACAGTTCTAACTTCCAAAAGGTCACCAGCCTTCTCTGGGGGGGTCTCCGTCCAAACCCAGCCAGCAAAGATAATGAATGGACTCCGGCACCCCTCCCCCCAGATGTGTAACCCTGTAGCCTTCAAGGGTCAGGGTCCTACCCCAAGCCCCAGGACACACCCAGCTGTTTGCTGTCACCACTCTCCTACCTGCTGGAGAGGGCCTCCAGGGCCCCCCCTCCTCTACCTCACTGCCTGGCGGGAGGGCTGCTGGCTGCTTCCTTTAGATGCCCCAAATGCCTAATGCCCCGCTTGTGGCCCCCCTTCCATTGTTGGTCTCATTGTCAGAGTTCTGTCTGGGCTCAGTTCCCAAGAGGTTCTGTTGGCGACATATTCCATCCCACCTTGACCTCCTCCCTGGAACACAGACCTCCGCGAGCCAGTTCTGCAGAGTTGGGTTGCCTCCAGGCATTCTCCTGGGCTGGAACGCCTCCCAAAGGTCTTGTGGGTCTAGCTTTTCTGGGGTGACTTTCTGATAATTCTGCAAATGGCCAGGAGAAGGAAGGAACCTATAAAAACTCCTGGGCTAAAAGCCTCCCAGTAAGGACAAGCTGGACCACCAGAGGGTGGTATTGGCCAACACTAGCTTCGCAGAGTTGGGGTCCCTTTCCTATAGCTAGGGAGAGGAGGAATGGAGCAACGCAATGATGAGGCGAGTCAAGTTCGTTATGGGAATACATTTCTTACGTGAAATGAAAAAGGATATCATATAAAACATCCAAGGAGGCTCCCTGGTGGACAACTTCAACGTTAATGTCATTACCTCATGCAGCTGACCCCGACTGGGCCCACCATAGGGAAGCGCATGAACAAAGTGGGGCAGCTCCAGTAGCAATTGCACCACAGGCCTCCAAGCCCGTGCAGGTGTAAGGCAGGAACCGTGATAATGGGCCTGTATGGAGAGGGCAGCCTTCCCTGCCCCGGCTTTGTACATGCAGAGGCTGCCCCCCTGGAGGCTTCGATGACTTGCCAAGGTCTTAGCTTAGTTATGGCAGAGCTTGGGCCAGAACCTCAGGACCCGAACCTCTGGTGCAGTCCACCAGGCCGCTCCTCTGACCCCAATGGAGTCATCAGAAGTGGCCACTGAGAGCCACTGTGGCTGGAGGTCTCCCAGGTAACCGCCCAGCTCTGGATGGCGAGTCCAGAATGTCAGCCTTACGCAGGCTCTTCACTGGAGTATTTCCCCATCAGGAGCTCCAACCTGGTCAGGGCACAGGCACCTATATTCAGGCTTCTCCAAGGTCACCAGAGATGGGCTTTGTGTTAAGAAGCCCAGAGCATGAATAGCTGTTGGATTTACATAAATTGTAGGTTCGGGGAAAGCATCTTTGTGAAATTATGCACAAAATTCCTTTAAATAGTGAAGCTCCCACATCCATCACCTTACATCCCAAAATAGAGTTGAACTTACAAGACTGACTTACACCCAGTTTTGCGGGAATTCGTCTGCTGCTAAGTCACCCGCATTAAAGTCGAGGGATCAAACAAGGAGCGTGCTTCGGAGGTGGGGTCTCCGGTTCTGCTTGGGGTGTGGAAAGACAGAAGGTGTAGCTCTGTGGTCTGCCTGCCTATGTCACACTCACTAGCCAGAAGGGAGGCGCAGCCCGGCCAGGGCCTTTGGCTAAACCAGCCCTTTGCTGGCACCTACTGGGAGCAAGGCAGTGTGCTCCACGCTCAGCCAGCCTCTGCTCCAGGGGAAGAGATGCGACAAGCATCACATGGTCTTCACACCAAGCAGCCTGAGACACGAAGCACTCAGTCTCACAGGAGCAGTACCCGGCTGGGTCCTGGAGACTGGCGGGGTTTTCCTTCGGTGGAGATAAAGGACAGGGTGTTTGGTAGGCTGAGGAAACTGCCGCCCAAAAGTCAGCAAGGCAGGCAAACTGAGGTGCATTCAGGGAACGTCGGAAAGTAGTCCTGAGGGAAGGAGCAGGCCTGGCCGCCAGAGAGGAGCCACAAAGGTAAGAACGGTATATGATAATCCGTGGTTTTCCCTCCGTGCCTAGCACGGGGTCATGCGCCTGGAAAGGGCTTATGAAATATTGCTTTGGGTGAATTCTCGAAAGGCAGGACAGACCCCCGGGGCAACGAGGCAGGCGCGTTGAAATAAAATTGAATTCCTGGTGTGCACCTGCTGTGCCAGTGACCGAGGTATTGCCTCTCAGCTGCAAACCCACCCTTCGCTGCCCTCCCTGCTCCTGATGCTCCCGCTGAACATTATCAACATTTCTGCGCCAGTCCACGATGCTACACCTGGTCAGCAGAGGGCGCTGGAGAGACACTGCAGAAGGAAGGGCCTCTTTCTGGCTCTGGCCCACCTTCCTCTGTCTCTCACTCCCTCCACGGCATTGCAAAGCCTGACCAGTTATGGGGGGAAAAAAGAGGAACAAATGTAATAATCTGAACAATAAAGATTTAATTTAAAAAAAAACTTCCCGCAAATGCTCTTATTTTGGCACGAAATTTGGCATTTTTAAGCGTAAATATATCTATGATGTTAACGCCTTCAGAAAATTTGACATATGACGTTTTGAAGCTTGTGAATACAACAAAATAGCATACATATCAAATCGCATAGATATCAACATACCTGTAGCTCCATCTATTGAAAAAAATCCGCATTATTTACTGGTATACCTAGTAGTAGCCAATTCCTATTAGCAGTTAATCGTTCTTTAGAGTCTACCTTCCCTGTTGGAATTTCTTCTAATTGCCCTCCCCACCCCACCCCCACCACCCACTAATCCCCACTGATACAAAGTTCGAACACTTGCCCTCACACACATCCCTGCCCCGCTGGGGGAAGAGCGAGTGTCCCCAAACAAGTCCTTGCTCCCTCCTTGGTGGGATTTCCCCCAACTAATCCTCTGAGCATCTTGCGTCACCTCCTCCTGTATCAGCCAGAGTTCATCCAATAAAACAGAAACCACCCTCAGTATCCAAGCAGGAGGGGACTGCACACGGGGACTTTGATGCTTCAGTCTCGGTGTCACCTGCTCCTGTCCTTGTGCCAGGGGCTTCTGTCTCTCTGAGACTCACTCCCCACCCCTGTAATGACAGAGATAATACTAGTACTTACTAGTTCCTTGAAAATTATGTAAAGTAATCTATGAAAAATTCCCGGTGCCTGGTACATGGTTAGTGCCCACTAAATGTAAGCTAGCATCAGTGTATCTATTATAATCCCCTCATTGCTCCAGCACATCTGAGCTGAAGTGCCCCAAAATCACAACAGTCTGAGGCTGGGGCAGCCGGGAAGGGAAGAGGACATTTCAACAGCAAGACCTTCATCCCCGAAGAAAAACTACCCTAGACCGGTAGGGGGCCACAGGAGGGGAGATGATGTGTAGGTTGGATGTGGCTCAGCGGCTCCAAGATGCCCCTCCTGTCCTCAGCCAGAGCAAGTTCTGCATCCTAAACTTCCGTCACTCACACTGAGCAGAGCTCTCTCCCAGACACCTTTTAAAAAGTCTAATTAAAAATGTAATATATGCACATTGTTTTTTAAAAACCAACGGGTACAAAATGCTATACAGTTAATAATCCCCCCCCCACCCCAAACCCCAACACTTCAGCTCTCTCACTGCGAGATGGCCATCATGAACCACTCTTATGTAGGCACATATATAAGTGTGACGTTTGCATATCCCAACACATATGGGAACACTGGTTTTGCTTTTCCACTGAATATTATATTTTGGAGAGCATTCCACATTTGCACTGATGCCTCTACCTATTTGGATTTTTCTTTAAGCTTATTCTTTTTTTAAATCTGCATACTATTCTTGATATGGATACAGCACTAATTAACCACATCCTTCCTGGCAGAAAGTCCAATTTTCCCCAGTCCTTTGCTGTTATAAACAGTGTTGTACATACCATCTTCTTTCATTTTTTAAGGTAGAAAAATCATCTCACCTCTTAGAGTTGGAGCCCTAAAAAAACCATCATCATGGTCTGGTATTAAAAAAACAACGGGGGCGGGGGCGAGGCGGGGGATGGAAACCCTGCATTCCAGTCCTGGTTCGGCCGCTAACATCCTCTGCACTCAGACACCAATCACTTCACCCCTCTTATGACTCAGGTTCCCTGCCTGCCAGGCAGCAATAATTGTACCTGCTTCAAATTACCTCACAAGGGCATTCTGAGAATCAAATGAGATCATGTACGTGAAAGCTTGTGAGCCCTGAGTTAATATACAAGTCTCTCCTCTGGTTATTTGCCAAAGCTATGATTGACATGTGGCTCTATGAATGTGCCCATAATCATCAACATGGTGCCCGCTGCACCCAATGCCCCTTCTAAGGGAAACTGACCCCACGCACACAGCTCCCGCTCACAGACAACTCCAGGCTGCTGCGCCCCGCACTGTATGTCCCTGCCTTCCCCATCTTTCCACGTCTCCATGGCCCACTGACTGGGCTGGGCACTTCCCCAATCACTCAACTGCCCGGTGGCTAGAAGGAAACACTTTGCCCAAATAGAGGCCAACCAGGTCGTTCTGATTCTTGCCCTTGGAAAAGTCCACTAGGAACCAGAGAGTTAGGACAAACAACACAGAGAGTGGCCATGAGGCACCATGAGAAGCTGAAGTTACAAGTATGCTGAAATCCGGGAGGAGGCAGAGATCCCATGGACCCTGAGGCTATAAGAGGGAAGAAAATGTCAGGAAGAGTGACAGTGAGAAGTGGGAGGATACAATGCAGCAGAAACACCAGAATTAGCGGCGCCATAACAATGGCAGGGCATGTGAAGGTGCACCAGCCCAGTCCCCAGCCACCTGAGTCCCTGTCCTGCCTTCACTGTTCTCTCATGTGGCCTTCCTACACACCCCTTCCTCTGGGCTCAATGGAGGAGGGGGACCCTTCCCATGCTGCCAGGAGTGCCACATCATCCAAGGCATATGAGACCTACCTTCCCAGCTTCCTGCAAAGTCCCCTCAAGGACAGGAGTGTGAGGATTCCACCTTGGGACAGGGGAAATGAGAATCCTAGACTCCATTTTGCATTTGAGCATATTGCTTTGCTTAATGAATTAGTGCAGTTTTATGGAGGTCCACCTCCAAGGGAAAGGGGAGGGTGGAGAAGGGCAGAAAGCAGAAACTGAGAGGCAAATGGATAATAATTATCAGTCGAGACGTTGCTCATGCTGGTCCTACCCTCTTGCCCAAATCCCACCCATCCTTCATGTCACCGCGTCCCACAAATGTTCCCTAGCTGCTCCAACTGTATCAGTACCAACCTTTTTTAAAAAAATGTTTTTATTGCCCTGGCCAGTTTGGCTCAGTGGTTAGAGTGTTGGCCTGCAGTCTGAAGGGTCCCAGGTTCAATTCCAGTCAAGGGCACATGCCCGGGTTGCGGGCTCGATCCCCAGTGGGGGTCATGCAGGAGGCAGCCGATCAGTGATTCTCTCTCATCATTGATGTTTCTCTCTCTTCCTCTCCTTTCCTCTCTGAAATCAATAAAAATCTATTTTTAAAAAAATTTTTTATTGAAGTTAGAGAAAGAGAAAGGGAGAGGGAGAGAGATAGAAACATTGATGAGAGCCCTTGCTGGTTTGGCTCAATGTATAGAGTATCAGCCTGTGGACTGAAGGGTCCCGGGTTCTATTCTGGTCAAGGACACATATCCAGGTTGCAGGCTCGATCCCCAGTGGGGGTCATGCAGGAGGCAGCCGATCAGTGATTCTCTCTCATCATTGATGTTTCTCTCTCTTCCTCTCCTTTCCTCTCTGAAATCAATTAAAAGTAAATTAATTAATTAACTTAAATAAAAGTGGGTGGTAGACTCAGGATTTAAAAAAAAGAAAAAGAAACATTGATGAGAGAGAAACATCAGCTGCCTCCTGCACACCAGCTACTAGGGATTGAGCCTGCAGCCTAGGCATGTGCCCTGACTGGGAATCGAACCAGTGACCTCTTGGATCATGGGTTGAAAGTAACCACTGAGCCACACCAGCCAGGACCAACCTTCTTGACTATGATGACAGATTGCGTTTGGAGCCCCAACTCTTCATCCTGCCCCATAGCCATACTTGTTGCCCTAGGTCTTTGCAGTTCCTCCCACTAAAGGAACAGAGTACTTTTCACCATCCTGTGACTTTGGGTTTGGCCATATAAACCTATTATTGGCCAAAGGTGATGGTGTGTCAGCTCCAATACCTCTGTGCTACTCCCATTGCAATGAAAAGAGCATGCTCAGGCTAGCTCACTGTTCCCAAGAAGAGGACAAGGGACATGTGGAATAAAACTGCCTCGGCCAAGCCCCCTAGGTGAGCCCAGCCAAGACCAGCCAACTCTTAGATATCCCAGCTAAATAAATGTGTATTGCTGTATACCACTGAGATTTTATGGTGGTTTGATGTACTGCTGACCTAACTACCCATAGCACTTATTGTATATTTCTGTACTTGGTGGTTTGAATAGCAGTTCATTATTTCTTTGTTTCTTTGAGCAGATTAAAATTGACAGGTGTACGACTAAAAATACAGGATCTCCAGTTACATGTGAATTTCAGATAAACAATGAATAATTTTAGTAAAAGTGTGTCCCATGCAATTTTTAGAAGGTATTTATACTAAAAAATATTTACCTAAAATTCAAATTTTACTGGGCATTTTATGTTTGTCTGGTAAGCCTACTCCTAGTGCTTGAGGCAGGATCGACATCTTACACAACAGCTGTGAGGCAGTTCCCATGGTCACCATCAGAAAGCTGGGAGGGGGAAGTCATGGTTCAGTTAAAGGTTTGCAGGAAGGTAGAGCTTGAGCACTTTCTTCTCCCAGTGATGGACCCATCTCTTATAATAATGAGATGATGGTTACCATTTACTTAGTCCCTGTATAGGCAGGTAGTGGACAAATACACGTTCTATTTTTACATCAGTGCTGTAATTGTAGGGGGCTGGCTAAATCCTTATCCTCTTTAGAATGAGTAGCAAAGCTAGAATTCAAATGCAGCCCTTTCTCTCTTCATAATACAACCCTGCCTTCAACTACCAAAATTGTTTGATGTCATTTTCCCCAAAAACTGAAGATGGCAAAGTGTATTCCCCAGACCCTCAATCTCTTTGCTGGCCCCCCTTAATCCATCGATGAATGACAGAGGTTATGTGAATTTGCTATGGCTATTGTAACAAAGTACCACAAACTAGGTGGCTTAAACAACAGAAATTAATTTTCTCAAGTTCTGGGGGTGAGACATCCAAGATCCAGGGGTCAGCAGGGTTGGGTCCTTCTGAAGGCTGTGAGGAAAGAATCTGTCCCAGGCCTGTGATTTCTGTGTCAACTTGACTACCCATGGAATGTCCAAATATCTGGTTAAGCAATATTTCTGGGTGTGTCTGTGGGGGTGTTTCTGGAAGAGATTAGCATTTGCATTGAGGGACTGAGTCAACCAGATTGCTCTACTCCAAGCATGTCAAACTCACAGCCAGCAGGCCGCATGCTCTACACAATGTGGATGGCCATCATCTAATTCTTTGAGGGCCTGCATAGAAAAAGAGAAGGTGGAGGAAAGCTATATTGGTGCTGCCTGACTGCTTGAGCTGAATATTGGTCTACTCCTGGCCTTGGACTGAGACTTATACCAGCAGCATTCTTAGTTACTAGGCCTTTGGACTCAGCCTGGCTTTCCTGGGCTTCCCACTTATAGATAGCAGCTCATGCCACTTCTCAGCCTCCAGAATCACATGAGCCAATTCCTTATACTAAAGCACATGTAACACACACACACACACACACACACACTTACACACACACACTCACACACACCTGTCCATCCTACTGGTTTTGTTTCTCTGGAGAACCCTGACTCACACAAAGGCCCTCTTCTTGATTTATAGATGGCATCTTCTCCCTTATTTTCATGTCATCTTCCTCTGTGTCGAAATTTCCTCTTCTTATAAGGACACCAGTCATACTGGATTAGAACTGACCCTAATGACTTTAATTTAATCACATCTCTAAAGACCCTATCTCCAAATAAGGTCACATTCTAAGGTACTGTGGGTGAAGACTTCACTATATGAATTGAGAGTGGGGGCCATAATTCAGCCCACAACAGGGTTTGTAGAGTTAATTGTGACTCATCGCCTACAGTCTACATGAAAAGAAGACCCCAAGGGAGCAGATTTCAAATGATGGAATTCTGGGCTTCAAGTGGTGGAATTCTAGTTTTCAAAGCAGCCCCTAGGAGTGGCAAAGGCCCACCCTGCAGTTCCTAATCATGGCATCTCCAAGGCGTGCCGCCCTCTGCCAAAGGGCCCTAGCAACAGGTAGAATGTGGGTTATTGTGAGGGCAGGGGATTGTGATGGTGGCCAGGCTGTAGAATCTGGTGAGGCCAAATGTGAGCCCCTCAAAGATGTCCTTTGGTCCCAATTGGCAGCATTGTGGATTTCAGGATGACAACAGAAGCCAGGGAGATGATGGAAGCCCGGGGGGCGGGAGAAAGCTGCCCAACCTTCCCCAAGATGGTGCCTGATGACCTCATGTCTGAAGGGAAGTTCAGGGCTGCTTTGGTAAGGGGGGGCCTCATCTCACTGCTCCAGCCAGACCCCCAGAGGGAGGGAGAGAACTGTGGGGACATGTGATAGGAGCTGAGTGCTCTGAGATTCCAGAGAGCTGCTAAGAAGAGCAGGTGATGGGCACCCCATCCCCACAACTGGCATCCAGCTCTCACCGGGGACCAGAGAGCCCTTCATAAGACTGTGGGAAGCCACTGGAAGTTGACTGAGGTCTTTCCCATCTAACTCCCCATTCGGGGCCCTTTCTTCCCTCTGTGTATGGGATCCAGCTCCTCCATGGCCCTTTGGTTGGTCCCCATATATTTAGGTGCCCTCAGCACAGACCCTGGGTTTCTTCCTCCCACGGTAGTCCCAGAGGACTGGGTGTCTCAATCTTCTCAAGGATAAGTGGAGTAGGAGGTGGGAAAGTTACCTCCAAAGTGATTTGAAATGACCAGGAAGAGAGCCTTTAGTCTCAGCTCCCCAGCATCTCTTTCAATTCTAGGGTTTCATTCCTTCATGTCAGCTTGCCCTCTTCCTCTTCTTAACTCAGGTCCTGATGACCACATGTCAGTGCATGTCTAGTAAGAACTCAGTCTAGATCTTTACAACTCCCAGCAAGCACTCTTCCAAACCTGCAGTCCCCTGTGGCCTGGGGCTCTGGGAGTGCCCTAGGGTGGGAGTAGGGGGCAGCCCCATACTGATTCCTCGCCATCCTTCTATTTCCCCTTTCCCCGCCTCAGGAGGCAGAGTCCCCTAAGCCAGACTCCTCCTCTGACTACCTGGAGGAGATGGAAACTTGTGAAGACAAAGGCTGCTCAGGGTCACCCAAATCACTGTCTTCCAAGACTGGCTCCACCACCAAGGGCCAGGCGGGCGATGGACCTGAATTCTTCTCAGAGCTGCCCATGACCCTGGGGAACCCAGGAATTGAGCTCAGTGCTGAGATGGAGCTGGAGAAGGTGCGCATGGAGTTTGAGCTCACACGACTCAGGTACCTGCACCAAGAGAATGAGCGGCAGCGGCAGCACGAGGAGGTGATGGAGCAGCTGCAGCAGCAGGCACGGCCCCGCCTGGTAAGTGACATGAAAGTGGGGGGAACTTTGCAGGTCTCACCAGATGGCCAGGGGCTAACTCCAGGGGTGAGGGAGCCTCCATCCCTGAAGCCCACCCTACTTGCTTCAGAGCCATATCCTGCCCCTGGGTCCAGAGCTAGGAGCTCACTGCTTTAGAGTTTCCATGTTACACTGAGAGTTGACCCTGGAAGGGCCTCCACCTGGTCCACCCACCTGCCCATGGTCTTCCTTCTCGGGGAAGAGTCTTCAACGTTTCCTCCACCACTCTCCGTTCCTCTCTGCATCTCTTTGAAGAGACGCAGTGCTTAAGCTAGACCCAGAACCCCTAATAATGGCAACTCAAAGGTGTGACACCCTCTGCCAAAGGTGTCACACTAAAATTTAGACATCTTTGACAAGAAATGGACCATTCTCCCCTAATCTGTACTAAATGGGGATGAGAACGCCTACTTGTGGTTAAATGGGATGTGAAGTGCTTAGCACAGTGACTGGGCCATAATTAACATTAAGTCATGAAAGATGTTATTGCTTAAAGAAGTCTCCTCTGGGCTTTAAAATCAGACAGTTAAAATCCTGGTTCCATCACATATCAACTGCATGACATTGGGCAAGTTACTCATTCTCTTGGAGCCTGGGTTTGCTCATCCATAAGGTAGTACCTACCTCACAGGGTCATTGTGAGGATTACATGAGAGAATGTGTGTGAGGCACATTGCCATGAGCCTAGCACATTAGGTAAGCACTCAATAAATGTTAGCTATTACCATTTTCATGTACTCATGCAATTCACTTCTTGACCCAAATGCAACGCTCATCATTTTTCAGTTTTATTGGAATATAATGTATGAGTTATGCTTCCCAGCTCTGAGTCATCCTCAATTCTGAGAAACTTGCCTTCTGCCTTTATTCAAGTCATTGCTATAACTGTTAGGAGGGTATGACCTAAAGAAAATGCCACCAAAAAATCTCCCTGCGTGTTCCATTAGTCACCACCCATGTGTTACATTTTATCCAGCTCACATATCTCTACTTTGTCCAAAACACTATCTTGAGACACACTGTCAGATGGCTTCCAGAATTATGATATTATACTACCTGTAGCATTTCCCCAATATATAGTTTTTAAGAAAATGGGGTTGGTGTTGCATGATTTGTTCTCAAAGAATACATGCTGTCTTCTTAGCAATTATCTTTTTTTCCTTGCTCACAAAATACCTCCTTCATTGTACACTGATGCGTTTGCTGAGCCAGGTCAAGCTAATTGAATGGGGATATCCAGAATCCATCTTTTCCCCCCGCTTTTTGAAAATCTAGAAAATATTTGTCTATCTCTAAGATTCTGGCACATTTCCTAATGTTTTTCACATCTCGCACCTAATTTCCATTTCAAACTTGTTGTATTCTCCATATCCTGGGATAAAATTTGTTATAAATTGGAGCCCGAAACTATTGAAAGCAGGTATGTATGGAACTATGCCTTTGTTCAATGTCTCCTCCCAACTATATTTATTTGCCCTTTTCTGTTTGAAGACCTTTCTCCTTGCCGGATGAGGTAGAAACCTTTGGTGTAGAGTTCTAATCTGCTTTCTGACTTCTACTCAAAAGATAAACCATTGAAAGTGTTTTAAGAGTCTAAAAGGTTTCACAAATGCATGCTTTGTTATCAAAATCATACATGTCACCAGCAGCATTTCAGATGGAAAACGCATGCAGGCCACAAAAGGTGGCAGAGGTTAAGCCCGTGGATCCAGAGCCACAGGGAGTCTGCAGGGGACCATGAGACCTGCCCAGCCCTGCCATCCTGCGAGAGCACAGGCTTCCTCCTCTGGGCTCCAGCCTGCTTGCCATGCATTCTAGAGTGGGCATCACGGAGTCATCTTCTTCCCCCTCCATTTGATTTCGTTGCCCTCACATTTAATGTAGTGGTTTCAGCAACGCTGTGTCCAAATCCCCGATCTCTAGCAATAGTTTACAAAAGTGTTTTGTGGAAAGGTGGAGAGCTGACTTGATATTTCAACTTCCTCCCCACTCTCTTTCCTGGGCGAATGGGATACATGCCATTGCATTGAAAACTACCTCTGTGGGTGTGTTTCTGACCGAGTTTAGGGAACCACAGACCCTGCCCTCTGCCTGTTTACAAAAAATGTGGCATGATTTTAAAAGATACTTGAAAGGATAAACCATGGGTGGTATCTTAACTGCAGATCAAAATATCACCTTCCTTATATGTTGGCGCTTTCTACAGTTACCATGGGCTCTGTCAACCTCAATTACATAGATTCCAGATAAGAACAACACACAGGCAGCGTCAGCCAGACAACTTCAGTAGTTTTCCTCAGGCCTAAGATTCTCAGGGTTGAGGGAGACCTCCAGCCCCCATCTCTCACCACCTGTCCACAGGAGAGACCAAACCCTGGACTGAAGGACCACAGACTGACTCTATGTGCCATGGGCCAGGACCAAGAGAGTCAGAAACAGTCATCTGTGCCCAGGGGACACCCTCTCATTGTGCTACTGTCCAGAAAACACACTGTTAAGTGTCTGGGCAAACTGTCAGAGGACACGCCGAGACCTGGCCTTCAGATCTAGGGTCTCAGAGGCCCAGGAGACTGCCTACCTGTGTGACTCAGAGGCAACATGAAACAGAGAGGGGAGGCCTGAGTCAGGAGGGATAAGAGCAGCCTCAGGAAGTGAATGCCCACGAATGCCCTCTCTGTGCCTGTGAGCTTGCTAGGAATTTATTGCTTGCCTCTCTCTCCTGCTAACCCCACGAGGTGGGCACTGTTACTTCCCTCCGGTGAGGACAACCACCTGCCGGAGGTCCCATTCAGGAAGGCACAAGAGCAGGATGGCAGCCCCGCTCTCTGCCTGGCACCCAGACCCGTTTTCCCAGCTCCACTCTCTTCTCTCCCCCACAGTTCTCGGGAAGCTTCCAGGACCTCCTGCACCCCCAGAACCAGTTTGCCATGTTCCTGTACTGCTTCATCTTCATACACATAATCTATGTCACCAAGGAGATGGTCTTCTTCCTCTTCTCCAAGCACTACCTGTTCTGTATCGCGGCCATCTTGCTCTGTTTGATTAAAACTTTGTGGTCATACTTCTAAGTGCCTTGGTTCTCTCCATCACTGAGAGCCTCCGTTTAGTGTTGCTGGGACATGAGCCACGTTAGCCCGAGCCACCCTGCCTCCTCCCTCCCTGGCGCCTCCTGCCCTAACACGCTGTCTCCTGGCCACTAGAACTTGCTGTTGGAAATCACCGCTCGCTGTCAGCCTTTTACACCTTAGTGTGAGTGACATGTCCAGGCCTTGCGCTCAGAATCGCAGAAATCATGCCATGAGGTGCAGGGAGCAGTGGTAGGCTTGGGGAGGGGTGGTGGGGGGCCTCCAAAGATGTCCATGTCTCAGTCCCAAGAACCTATGAATATGTCCCCTTATGTGGCAAAGGAGACTTTGAGGTGCAATTAAATGAAGGACCTTGAAATGGGGAGATCGTCCTGGGTTATCCAGGTGAGGCCACTGTAATCACAAGGGTGCCTATAAGAGGGCGACGGGAAGGTGGGGACCGGAGAGGAGATGTGACCTTGGAAGCAGAGGTCGGAGTGATGCGGGTACACAAGCCAAGGACTGCAGGCAGCCTCTAGATGCTAGGAAAGGCAAGAAGAGAGGTTCTCTCCTACACCTTCAGAAAGAATGCAGCCCTGGCCTCCAGAACTATAAGAGAATACATGGGAGGTGCCCTGAGCCTCTAAGTTTACAGTCACGTGTTATAGTAGCAACACTAGTGCAGGAAACTAGTACAAGAGACTCTTTCCAGCTCTGCAAACATGTCAGCAGAGCATCACCAGGCCACTGGCAAAGGTCCATGTGTCGCTGGGCTGAACAGGGCTGCACAGTCAGTCATGCAGGCTTGGAGCCTGCCCTCAGGCCACAAAGAGGGATGCTGAAGCTCCAGGGAGCCCAGGACAGGCTGATCAGAATCTGATTGGCAAAGGGTGCCCCTACTCCTGAGCAGTGCCTGCCTCGGTGAGGCAGGGGAGCCAACTCTGGGCACCCTCCTAGGAAAGGAAGAATTGAACACCTGATTGGGCCCAGAGAGGCTCAGCAATGCAGTCCAGTGGAAAAGTGGGAGGAGGGGAAAAAAACAGGCCACATAGCCCAACCCTCAAAACACACACACACACACACACACACACACGCGCACACGCCACAGCAAATAAAGTTATCCACAATAGAATTGCACACACCTCCCTCCACCCCAAATAAACAGGCAGCCACAACCTAAAGGAACAGACTTTGAACACTAGAGGGCTCGCGGGAAGCTCAAAATGAGGCTGCAGAGTGCATATGTAACAAGATAAAGAACTTCAACTCCCCAGTGCCAGCCCCCACCCCTTCTCTGTCACACACACCCCAGCTCACTGTCAGCTGCACTGACCCCAGCAGCCCTGCCCAGGAATGATGGCTGACCGGCTGGCGAAGGAATAGGAATCTTTAGGGGATAAATGCAGCAAACTGAATGCGGCTGGGCAGCTGTACAATCCATCAAGTCTTTAGGAACCTCTCCTCTTCCCAGGCATAGGGCTCTGCCTTAAGAGGACAAAAGAGTAAGTTTCTGTCTCAGGCTCTGAGTGATGCTCACTGAAAACACATGTAAAAAAGACGACCTCCCCAGGATTCAATGTCATTTACACATTATCCTGCCATCCAAGTCTATGGTGACTTCTCAGCTTCCCCTCAACTCAAAGCATCCACCCCTGTGTGTAGCTCCGTGGGACAGGTTACGTGGAAGTAATAAAGCTGTCATTTCTCATTAAATGCTCAATGGTAGGGTTTTCACTTTGGGTCGTTTTCACAACCTTCTTGGAGAAGATGGTCATGTGGCTGCTCTAGCTGCAGGGCATCAGAGATGGCAAGGTGTTTGTTTTTGTTTGGTTGGTTTTTTGCATGGGCACTATTGCAGAATTGAACAAAATTAGGATTCTGAGAGTATGGGGAGAGAGAGGAGTGGATATTGAGTAAGTGACTGTGTCTACCGTACACAGCCTTTTTTAGGCCCAGCTCCCACCCCATTCCCAGCACTGAGCCAGAGTCGTGGTGGGGCTGAGACAATTGGGTGGAGTACAGCTGCAGCCAATCTAGCCTGGCCCACTTCTGTCTTAAGACCTCATTCTCATACCACAGCAGGAAGGTCATGGTTTTCCCGGGATACATGGCTGGAACAGCTCTGCCCTCATCCTCCTGACCTCTGCCTGAGGCCCCATGACCTTACACAGCCATTACAGCAGCCTGGCCTGGGGACTTAGAAGGATGCCCCTCTGTGCTGGGTACCTTCAGCAAAAATGCAAGAGGAAGCAAATCTGTTCCTAGATCCCTCCTCCTCCTGAATCCCAGGTTCCACAGGACAAAGCCCAGTGGCCCCTACAGCTCGACAGGCAGCTCGCCTGTCAGCCCACTCACACCATACTGAGCTGCTCAAGACTGAGGGTGTAACAGAGCCACACATCACACTCAGCTTTCGCCCAAACAATCATGCGCTCATAACCAAGTTTCAGGCAGGCTTAGGGAGAGGGAGATGGAAGTATCTTTCCTGCTCCCCAAATGGAACCACACTGGTGGCAACCGGGCTCAAGGGCAAGACCAGTCCTGGAGACTGCTGGTCACAGGAGGGAAGGGGGAGCAGGCTGGTTCCCAAGGCCACTTCCTGCCATGTATGTTTCTAATCCCACATTAGCAGATAACTGGCTGCAGCATGTTGGTTAAGCTTTCCATTTGGGTGACCTGTAAGTTATCTAGACTCTAACTCAGTTTTTTTGTTTTTTAAAAAATATATATATTTTACTGATTTCAGAGAGGAAGGAAGTGGGAGAGAGAGATAGAAACATCAATGATGGGAGAGAACCATTGATTGGCTCCCTCCTGCATGCCCCACACTGGGGATCGAGCCTGCAACCCAGGCATGTGCCCCGACCAGGAATCGAACTGTGACCTCCTGGTTCATAGGTTGGTACTCAACCACTGAGCCATGCCAGCCGGGCTCAAACTCAGTTTTTAAAAATGTAAAAAGAACCAAAGCCTAGGGTTGAATTTAGTTGATTTGTGATGATGTCCGGGGGTGCGGAGGGGGGCGTTGGTAGCCTTAAAAGTGCCCCACTGGTTGTACTGGGCAGCCACATTACGAAACCTAAATCCTTGCTACTCAGCATGCCATCCGGGGACCAGCTGCACCCACACTGCCTGGGGCATCTCAGAAAGTCTGGGAAGCTCTCTGCTCTAGGGGATATGACTCAATTCTACCTGTGCCTTGTTGTGAAGACATTGCTCTTAGCCTCGAGGGTCTGGGGGAAGTAAGGTGCAGATGGGCAGGAGAAGAGAGAGAGGATAACTGAGCCCATAGCTCCTGGAAGTACTGTGGGAACCTCCATCAGCACTGGGCTCAGCCCGGGGTTTCCATACATATGGCCTCCCTCTGTGCTCCTTCAAAGTCCTTGCTCTGGGCTTCTAAGGAACTAACTGATTTTTCCCAGCTCTCCAGGACTCACAGAAACTTCAGGCATCCCCCAGGCCTGTCTCTGTCTCCGTCCCTTTTTTGATCCACCTCTGATGTGTGCAGCTTTGGGAAAATCTTGCTAATAGACGTTCATTCATTATTTAAAGGCTGCCACTGTTCCTTCAGGAAGGTTAAGCGTGATTAAAAGATGGGATTTTTCCACAGGGCACAGCAGAAAAGCTGGGGCTCCCGCATTTTTAAGCTGTTTTGGCCAAGCCTTGTTGCATAATTTAAAGTCTGTGACTTATTTAGACTTAATTAGCCAAAGGAGCAGCAGCTGCAGGTTCATTAGTCCGTATTTATTAAGCACCCTCGGCGGGCTTGGTTGGCTTTTAAGAGCAAAGTGGAGCATCAGCTTCGGACTTGCCAATTGCCTACACTTCAGTAGGATGGGTGGTACCTGTGTCAGGAGGCAGGCATGTTTGTTCCTCAGGGGGAACAAAGGGCCTGAGGTCATGGGACAAATCCCCACAAACGACCTCCTCCTCAGCTGTGAGTGGGTGATGTAACCACCTCACAGGGCTGTGGTGACAGGTGAGTTTGATAAGGGGGTGCAAGCTCATGGTAAATGGGGACCTATACAAATGATAGGTGTTAGTAAGAGATGAGCAGGGAAGGGTGTAGGAATTGTCCACTCGATTTCAAGAACTGGGAGAAGTGGAGAGAACCAGCTCCAGAATGAGTGGGGCCCAGTGCAAAGGACAATGCAGGTGTTAAAAACACGAAAAATTGCAAGGTGGTGACAGCAGAGTCCGAAACCAAGTGTGCCCCCCCGAATGCAGGGGTCCCTTTCAGCTTGGCATCCCCCCAGCAGAGTTCCCTCTGATCACAGGGTCCCCTTGAGCATGGGGCCTGGTGCCACTGCCCTGGTGGTCCACCCATGAGGCCAGACGGGGGGTTATATGGAGACCCCCTGAGGTCAGGGGCTTTGGTGGTACCTCTCAAGTCCCACCCTGAGAGACTATGGCCTTGAACACCCCATCAGTAGGCAGGAGGGGAGCAGGGGGTGCATTGTGAAAGGGGGTGGAGGATGCTGAGGTCTCCTCCCAGGTAAAGAGGACCCCTGGCTCACCATGGGCTCTGGAAGCAGCAGCTGAGGGAGCAGGAGGCACCTCTCTGTGTGCAGGTCACACTCAGATCTGGCAGCTGCTAATCACAGGGCTAATTACCAGAAGCCTCAAGCTCTCCAACTCCTCCGAGGTTCCCCTCCCTCCTGGCTTCTGCCCCTCGCCCCATTCAGCTGATTATTTTGCTCTGGGTTAGAAAATCCAAAAATAGAAGAATAAAGTTCAACTTGTACCCCCATGAGCCTCATTTGTATCAAATGACACAGTCACTTTGCCTCAAACTTTTCATCAAAGGGGCCTTTGTAAGGTCCTGGGACAGAAAGCAGGCCTTGGAAGCCAGCCACCAGGAAGCTGGGCAGAAAGTGCTGAGCAAGGCAACTTTTGGCTGAGGCGGTGGGGTGGGTGGGATGGGGGCCTCCAGATCTCCCCCACCCCCAGGAAGGGCCAGTCTATAGCTCCCTACCATGGGCAGCTCTTCTCCCAGCTCTGGCTTCAGCCAGGAGACACCAGAGAAGCTAATAGTGTGGCTGCAGGGAGCTCCCGGTACTTGAGGAATAAATGGGTGAACAATCCAATGAACCAAAGGATGCAACAGGCTGAGCAGGGCTCTGTGGGCTGACATGTTCTGTGAAGGCTTCTTGGAGAGGGGAAAGGGTGCACACAATACCTCCTGCACACTCTGCCTGCCCGATGCACTTTATGTCTCCTCATTTCATCCCATGCCCACCCCACCCACCCCATCCCTCCTCCGAGGGAGCACAATTACCACCCTCTCTTTGCAGCTGAGAAAGCAGACTTAGAGAGATTCATGAGTTTCCTGGGCTTCCTCAGCCAAAAGATGGCAGAGACCAATTGTGGCAAGGAGCTGAAAGTTGATTTAAAGAAAACAGAGAAATATATATGTCTATTTGGGCTTGTGGATGAAGATTCAGAGCTGCTTTGAAGAGTACTGTTACTGAATTGCCAATGGTATTGTGTAGCCCTACTGGGTGTCTCTCTACTTGCATCTAGCAGTAGCAAATTCAAAAGTGTTTGACTTAAAAACCTACCCTTTTATTCTACCCATTCTCTTCCTGCCTCCCATCAAAGGCTGTGGAGGGAAATGCCTTTCAGAGGGGACACGATGTACTAGTAGGTCCTCACTCACTGGCACAACCAGAGTCATATCCCTGCCATGTTCTTGAGAAGTGCACAGGAGATCCATACTCCAAGCCTTGGAGAGCTTCCTCTGGACCCACCCAACATCCTCTATTTTGCCCCTCAAGTCAGGTGAGTGGGTCTGTAGCTGGCCTGGGGTCTTCCCTCTTGAATCAGCCATACCTAGCTCGCTCTCTCTCTGGAGACCAGGATACTAAGGCAGGTATAAGAAAGAAGAGGAAGGTGGTTGGATCCCAAGAGAAATCTTACAGTTCACGCTCACTAACGTTCACTTATGATTTCTGTATCCTCACATGCACAAAGCCCCCTGGTACCAGAGCTGCCCCAGTGGGTTCCTAGAAATCAGTGTGCTTTGATTGGAAGAGTCTGGAAGCAGAAGTAAAGTGGTAAAAAGCTCACCTGCCCTCAGATACCAAGCTAACTTATGAGAAGCTTCACATGGCTCCTAAGCAAACCACACACAAGCCCCATTCTCCAGATTGGGATGCCCAGTGGGCCCAGGCAGGACAGGTAAATGAGGGACGCTGGCCTGGTGTCGTTAACAGGAAAGGAAGAGCCAATGTGAAAGAAGCAGCCCCTACACACTTCCCTCCTGCCCATCTTGACCATGGGAGGATGAAGGCCTCATGTACAGTTTTTCAAGAGCAGCAAGAATGGAATCTTTTTTTATGTGAACCTGCTGATTTTGAACGGCTGGCTCAAGTTTCTTAGCCACTCTCCAAACTGAACAAAAGTCTGGGCCACCAGCTCACAATCTCTGGACTTGAGATATGATTTCCCTTATGATAGAGTCTGTTTCAGTCAGAGACCTGCTGGGGGATCTCTTTAAACAGAACACACTCAGTACAAAAATAGAATGTTATCGTTCTTGTCCAGGGTTTAAGCAGCAGTAAGGGAGTCTTCTCTTCACAAATTGCCTCACTTTGAGGTGTTTCAAGAGAGATAGACCTCTTAATGCATTTCAAATCAAGTTAGAGTGGCAAAAATCTAATTTTCATATACAACTTCTAGACTAAAGAGAGGAATTTGGCTCGAGCCTGGACTAGGAGTGAAGAAGGGGCCTGGAAGCACAGAAATGAGGAGGGAGGGAGTGTTGGGGTGGAGGGCAGAGCTGGGTGCCCAGGCTGAGTTATGTAGAGAGAGGCTGGCAACAGCTCTGTGAAGTTGGTCAGACAGAGCAATGAGGCCTAGAGACCAGAAACAGCCAGAGAGGAGAACAGGAGGAGGAAGCATCATTAGTTGCCATGGTGACAGAGGAATAAGGAAAGGGGGAGAAAGAGTGAGGAGGGATCTCTGAGAAGAGCTATATTGTGCTGCTGTCTACAGCCAGCTTTCTCCTTTCCACCAGGGGCCTTGCCTATGACTCCCTGACCCCTTTCTTACCTCCCCCACCTGTCTCAGCTCATCCCTGGCGTGCATAAATTACCATGACATTATATCAAGGACATTTAGATCCTAAACATGAGTGGGCTGAGTGGGTACCTACTTACTGTGCCTCTGGGTTTCAAAAGGCCTCTTGAATTCAAAAATATTTTCTCCAGGCTTGTGTGGCTCAGTTGGTTAGGTGTCATCTGTGCACCACAAGGTAAGGTGGCAGGCTTGATTCCTGGACAGGTTGCATGCCTGAGTTACAGGCTCCATTCACGGTAAAGAGCATGTAGGAGGCAACCAATAGCTGCTTCATTCTCACATCGATGTCTCTCCCTCTCCCTTCCTTTCTCTAAAAATCAATAAAAAAATTCTTTAAAATTTTTTTATTTCTCTAGTGTTCTGCCATAAAGCTTATATACCATTAGGGCAAAATTTCTTAAACTAAGAATTTGTTTATGTTCAATTACAAACCATCATTAAGAAGGGTAATTATTAAATATCAATTTCTAGAGTCTAATAAGAAATTAATTTATCATATTTAGCAGGGATTTCAGCTGCAGCCTAGGAAAGTCCACTACTCGAGTTAAGGCATATCTGAACACGTATGATAAACTGGTAGGGCAGACCCCAAACAGGCCAGCTCATAGGGTGATTCTAATGACATCCATTGCTGATGTGTCCAGCATTCATTGCCCCTTGATTCTCTTTTGAGGAACTCCTTGTTACTTTCCATGAGGTTCAGGTGGGCTGACTTTCAGTCAAGGGAGGTTCAAGACCCAGACCTGACCGACTGGATGGAATATTCCATCTCTTGGCCAAATACTTGGTTGTTGTGTTGTCACATGATCCAAGCCTGACGAATGAATCTCAGAACTAGGACTTTTCCTGGAACTCTTGGGAAAATAACTGTCTTTCCACTGGGTACTCAGATGATAGAATATATATCCAAAGCTGCTGGAGGCCATCTTGTTGCACTTGGGAAAAGCCTTCCTGAGAATAGAACCACTAGAGAGAAAAGCAGAGCCAAGAAAAGATGAGAATACACAGATAGGGTGGGAGCGGGAGGGGAGAGGAGAGAGAAAGTGAGTCCTTGTTGGCATGATTTGAGCCCCTGGATCCACCTAAAATAAGAGACACCCTAAAGCTTTCAGTTGCTATTAATTTTTATTGGAATTGGGTTTCTGTCACTGGAACCAAGAGTTCTATATCATACAAGGACTTTCCCATTTGGCTAAAAAGTTGGAAGCTGGGCTTAGCAATGGCCAATAGAGGCGGTATCATGGCATCTGTTCCCAGGAGGTCCTATGGAGAAAGCTGTGGGGATGAAACTAAACAAGGGTGTTTGGGAGACATTGGGGAGAAGGGTGTTCTCTCATGTGCCCTTCCTCAGGAAAGGGAGCCATTTCTCCCATTTCTTGAGACAAAACAGCCCTGCTCTGGCATCGTAAAGGTGGAGACATTGATGACAGTGCTAAGGGAAATGGCAGCATGGCCAGACTGAGAGGACACCCAGTGAGAACTCCACAGACAAACATATGCCATGCATCACCAACATTACAGAGTACTGCATTCAGAAGAGGGTCCATTGAAAAGACCATGAAAGCCCGGCTGGCATGGCTCAGTGGTTGAGTGTCGACCTATGAACCAGGAGGTCATGGTTCAATTCCCGTCAAGGCACATGCCTGGATTGCAGGCTCAATCCCCAGTGTGGGGTGTGCAGGAGGCAGCCAATCAATGATTCTCTTTCATCATTGATATTTCTATCTCTCTCTCCCTCTCCCTTTCTCTGTGAAATCAATTTTAAAAAATTTAAATTAAAAAAAAGACCATGAAAGGTTGGGAAACAATCCCAATGTCCATCACCTGATGGGTGAATAACTACAGTGAGGAATAGCCACACAGTAGAATATTATTTGGCAATACACAGGAATGAAGCGCTGACATGCTACAACATGAATGAACCTTGAAAACATTATGCTAAGTGAAAGAAGCCAATCACAAAAGACCACCTATTCTATGACTCCTTTTATATAAAATGTCCGAAATGGCAAATCTATAGAGACAGAAAGTAGATTGGTGTTTGCCTAGAGCTGGAGGAATTGGGAGCTAAGGTTCCCAAATGACAGCTAAGGTCCAGGGTTTCCTTTGGGATGATAAAATCGTCTAAAATTGATTGTGGTGATAGTTGCACAACTTTGGATACACTAAAAGTCATTGGTTCTACACTTTAAATAGGCAAATAAAGTATGAGTAAATGAATTATATTTCTAAAAAAAGTGGTTCTTATGGATCCTACCGATCTGCATGTGGTGAGGATGAGGGTTGGAGGTAGGTCTCTAAAAGGCCCAGGGCAGATCATGTAGCTGCTGCTACTCAGAGACATGGTTCTACCCTTAGATCTGATAAGAGGGACATTATGCTAGGCTGTAATGAATATAGAGGCAGAGGAGGTATGGGACCAGCTCTCCCCATAATCACCATGTTCCAGCATAGTGATGTAAGGAGTATGAAAATTCTCAATTCGACTTGACCTTCCAGATCATTATGAAGAATTTTTTTTCAAGATAGGAGCCTAGAATATTGAACAACATGTTAGCTAGCCTTAAAGTTATTTAAACACATGGTTTGTGGACCCCCACAAATACAAACATCTGACCTGCTGGGAAATGCTGCATTTGAGAAATCTATCAGAGCTTTTCTTTCTAATGAATCCTGTGTGGGATTTTCTAGGCTGCATTTACAGCTTTAGGAAACATTGTTCATGGATTCTTTGCTCCAGGCTAAAGAGAAAGCTGACACATGCCTGCCCACACCTTGAAGTTTAATGATCTCTCTCAACATTTTTTCAGCTGAGCCCAGGGCTTAGGCATGTAGTGAGGTGTGGGCTGAAAATGGGGGTGGTTGTATAAACCATACTAAGGAGTTTTGTGGCTCTCTTTTTTATCATGGTTTGTTAAGATATAATGTAATAGAGTCCAATTGGCAAGAAATTCTTGCAGAAGCTCATAAGTAAACTCTGAGAGCATCTTCTACATCTTCCTGACAGCCCAAAACCCGGGGGATCCGGTGCTGGTGCCCTTCAGGCATGGTCTCTGTCCTCCAAGAATTCACCATCTGATTGAGGAAGTACCACTGACACTGAAGCCATTAAAATACCTTGTAGCCCTACCCAGTTTGGCTCAGTGGATAGAGCGTGGGCCTGCGGACCAAAGGGTCCCGGGTTTGATTCTAGTGAAGGGCATGTATCTCGGTTGCAGGCTCCTCCCAGGCCCAGGGCCCTGGTCAGGGCTCATGCAGGAGGCAACAATCGATGTGTTTCTCTCACATTGATATTCCTCTCTGTCTTTCCCTTTCTCTCCCACTCTATCTAGAAAATCAATGGAAAGATATCCCTGGGGGAGGATTAAAAATAAACAAACAAACAAACAAACAAATAAATAATACATTGTAAAAAAAACAAGCTCAAAATATTATTTAGGGTGTGACATAAAGTCTTTTCAAGTCTAGAGATCATCTCATCCAGAGTTTCTCCTTGACACTACTGACATTTTGGGGCAGATAATTCTTCACTTGGGGTGGGGGGTGGGGGTGGGAAGGGGAGCTGTCCTGTGCATTGTAGGATGTTTAGCAGCATCTCTGGCCTCTACCCACTAGATACCAGTGTCAAGCTCCCTGCCTTAGTTGTGACAACAAACAATGTCTCCAGATACTGCCAATCATCCTCTGTGGGTGAAAATTGCTCCCTGAGAACCACTGCTCTAGTGTAACTCCCCACCATTCTCAGTGTAATTAATGTGTATAGATTGACAGTCCTGCAGGAAGCCTGGGGAGGGGGAGATGACTGTCCAGGAAGGAGCCTGGTTCCTGACAGAGGAGGCAGCATGTGAACTGGGCCTCCAAGCATGGGTAAGATTGGCTAAACTAGCTAGAAGGCCAACACTCCACATAGGGGAACAGTGAGCTCAAAGGCAGAGAGGCGGGAACCAGCAGCATATCCAACATGGTCGTGCAAGTGTGCAATGCTCACAGGTGCCCAGATGAGGGGACAAGTGCGAGCTGAAATGCAGCCCACCCTCCCTGGCCAAGCCATGCCCCATGCACTAAGCTGGGTCTGTCCAGAGGAAAGGGAGCCTTTTTCTTCATACAAAGGTGTCTTGTGCTCTCCACCTCATAGGCTCATGGTGCTGCATCTGCCCAGATAAGACCTTTCCTAAGGACACAAAGGCACCACAGAGGCCAGCCAAAGCCTCATGAGTGAGCACGACTTGGGATGGAGAGGAGACGCAGGCCAGCAAAGAAGCCAGTTCTCTGTTGGGGTCTGATGGAGGCTCTAGCTTTCTCCGGCCCTTGTTGGTCCCACTATGTTCCTTTCCACTCTACCTGGTCTATGGTTACCCACCCTGCCCTGCAGAGACCCCCCACATGGAAGAATGAGAAGGAAGTTCATTCAAGAGCTCAAAGCAGGTTGAACCAAGGGGAGGAGGAAGGCTCTGAGAGAAGAATCTGGATCGGGAGACAGACAGCATCCAGTGTACCTAGGATTCAGGTTACTGTTCCTCTGCCACCTCAGCAGAGAGGCCCTACAGAGAGGTGGCTACCCCCAGGGAGGTCCCCTCTACCTAGAGCACCTTCCCTCCTACCACTAGACCTTCAGAACCTGTAGGAACCCCTCACCCCATTGCCTTCCCTTCCTTTGTTCATCAATCCAGCAATGGGCCAAATCAAACTAAGGTTCAGATGCTCTTGGGGATACATGAAGACTCTCCAAAGGGTCTTTTTAAAGGCCTCACACAAGCCCTCCACTTCTACAAGCACTCTCTCATTCAGGTGTCAGGACGAGGGTTCCTGCTGTTTCTCATGATCACCTTCCTCCCACTTCCCCAAAGAAAGGCGCACTTCTTACTCATCCCAAATCTTACCACGTGCATTGATGTGGAGAGAAAGGCACAGTGCCAGAGGGGCAATCTAAATCCTGGTATCCATGTTGAAAAAGAGGAGAGACTAATAACTGGGCACATCAACTAGCCTCTGATTTTCTCCTTTAATTCAAAATGAAGGCGAACCTATTCCACCTGTCGACTGATAAGATTTTTGATGATTCACTCATGTACTCTTTGGCATACAGCTCAAAAGGAGTTCGTAAAATTGAGAGACATTGTTGTAACAAAATTCCTTTCATGTCTTTGTACTTATGTATGTGAAATGGTTTCTGAGCTCAGCTCTTGTATCTATTAAAAACAAAACAAAAAAATACAAAACACACACACACACACACACACACACACACACACACACACACACACACCACATCAGAAATAGAATGCTGAACCCTAACCCCTTCTAGCAATGAGTAATAGTCATCCAAGGATATATGAACTAATTAGTGTAGGGGGAAAAAATAGCTTCATCTCATTAAGAGATGCGTTTCCAATTAAGCTTTATTTTTTATGCTTCCTTAATATCTATTATATTTTCTAATAGCATTTGTTTTGATTAATTGTGTACTAGTTGTCATGGTACAAATCCAGACAAAATGTTCCCTAACATTTAGAGTCTATGGTCACAGGAAATTTTAAAAATAAAATCATTTTATATACACAGCTTTGTTGGAGAGAAATATGATGAGGTGATGCATAAAAGACATTCAATCATAAAACATGTTAGGATAAAGTTCTGTAGGGGAGGTATAAATTCAAGGAGGAAAAGAGAAAGATGAAATGTTGTCCACATTTAAGGACGAACTTCATGTATTTTTTAAAAGGATGATGGAGGTATCCAATCCTATAGTATTTCATTTAGAAACATTTTTCAGAGTACTAAACAAGTTTTATTTTAAAAAGTCAATATTTGCATACATCAGAAGGCACACCCTATGTAAGTATTTTTACTATGGAGAATTTTTGAATGTTTGCTTCTAAAAATGTGCAGATACATAGGAGGGTGCAAGAAAAACGTTTAAAACACCTGGGTCATCAGTCTGGCTCTTGCCTGCGAGTAGAGTGTGCCTACAATGAAAGCACTCAACAGCGTTCCCTAAATCTTGGGGGACCTGTGGGCACCCTCAAAGGAGAAGTAGGACTCTCACTGTTGCCCACTTCATCCTATCAATACTTTTCCTCGATCTTTTTTGTTTCCTTGCTTTATTCTAAGCTTTCCTCTAAAATCCCATGCTCTCTACTACAAATGCCCCATCATACTTTTTCCCACGCGGCCTCAACCCTTCCTTTCTTCCAGAAGCTTTCAGTGCCCCCACCCCCACCACCAGCCTCGTGGTGGCACCCACTGTTTCCTCCCATTTTCTGTTGCTTTGGGCTCGTCCTCACTCCCCAGCTAGGCCATAAGTTTTCTCATCTGTGTTTCCAAGTCTCTCTCCTCAGCAGTAAGAAGGATGTGGATTAATAAGAACTGAGCGAGATGAAATTTGCAGTCTGGCCCCAAGCCTGGCTTGCAGCCAGAACTGGATACCCAGATGCGTTCAGCAAAAACTTGCTAATCGTGCTGTTAAATTTTCTCGCTGACGAGTGATTACAGAGGTCTGGGCATCCTAGCGTCCCCCTTCTTCTTCGCCCAGGAAACCAAGGACAGTTACCTAATTCCCAGGCCTCCTTTAGGTCACTTGCTAGCCGGGAGTGACGAACCCGCCCTCCCCCTCCTGCTGCGCGCGCTGGGTCTGCTGGCGGAGGGGGGAGGAGGGGAGGCGGGGCGCGCGGCGGAGCCGGGAGCTATGAGGTCATGCTCAGGTCACGTGACCGCTGCTGCACTGTCAACTGTGGTACAATTACAGAGACTGTCTGGGCTTGTGACATTCAAACTAGTATCTCTCCCTCCTCCCTCCCCAGAGCGAGCGCTGGCCCCTTTCACATCAAGGGACCGTCTCAAAAGTCTAGAACCCTGAAGGTTCTGGCTACAACTTAAGATCTGGGAAAGAAAGATTGAAGGGGAGAGAAAAAAAAGTCCACGATTGCACTTCTTGCTGCCGCAGTTTGAAAACCATGTTTAAGCCCCGGGCTCTTTAAAATCTTTTCTGCCACCGCAACTTGGCATAAGCATTAAAGAGCCTTTTAAAAATCGTCATACTCCTTAACCCATTAATTCCAGTTCCAGGATGCCTGCCTGTGGAAATAATCCAAACTGAGGCAAAGGTTTAGGTGCATAAAATCCATGCCTTGTTATTGAAACTGAAAATATGCATATATGATTAAATTGACTAGGTTACAGTATAAATAAGCAATATGATATTGGGCAGTCATTATAAATAGTGATTTCCAAGACATTCTCATGTCATGGAAAATGCATGAAAAAATGGCCATGGGGAGTATTTGTTGAGCATTGACTGATGTGCCAGATGTTTTGGCTAAATGCTTGATATGGATTGAGTCTTACAACCTCAGGAGACAGATACTATTATTATGCTTTTAAAAACTGGCCTAGAGAAGGAACTTCCTCAGGTTAGCTAGCTAATAAAGTATGAAAATTGAGGTTTAGAGTTTATTCAGAGGGCTTAACTGAGTAAGTGGCAGGGCAGCATTTGAAGTCAGAGTGTCTGAATCTCGAGTCCAGTCTCTTAACTCCCATGCTCTCAGCTGCCTGCCACAATAGTAACTTGTAGAGACCAGGATGCAACACGGTACATACACACCATCAGGTCAATAATGTGTATCCACATGTGTGCTCCTACACACAACATATGTAAAGAAACAAATAGAACAGACTCCACATTTCCTTGATGGTACCCCCAGTGGTACAATCACCAGTGAGATAAATTTTCTTTAAACTTTTCTGGATCTTCAAATTTTCTACAATGTGTGTGTATTAATTTAACAAATAGGCAAAATGTTATATATAGATAAGCCGGCAGGTGAACATCCCCTGAGGGGTCCCGGACTGCGAGAGGGTGCAGGCTGGGCTGAGGGAGGCCCCCCCCTCCCCAGTGCACAAATTTTATGCACTGGGCCTCTAGTGTATAGATAAATTCCACTAAAAAGCCATGTGCCAATCACAGTATCATTTATTATTATGAAAATTTGAAAGTAGCTCAAATGTCAATTACCGTTTGGATGGTTAAATAAATTATAAAACACTAGAGGCCCAATGCACGAAATTCATGCAGGGGCCTCTGCCGCCTCTGCCTCAGCCCCTGCTGCGACTTGGTCCAGAAGGAAGGACGTCCGGAAGGACATCCAGTCTAATTAGTATATTATGTTTTTATTATTATAGGTGACAGGTACAATAATTTATAGGCATGGAAAATGAAGGTACCAAAGATCAAGTATCACTATGTGAAAGATCACAGTATAAAATGGTAGGCATATTATGCATAATTATTTGAGGATATCACTGTGAAATCTGAAGGATAATAGAAAAGGGTAACTGTATCAGGATTTTTAAAACTTCTATAATGTTTTCCTATTTCTTATATAACAATAAAAATATTTTCATTGAGTTAAGGTTCAGTAATCAAAATTAGCATGAAACACACGGAAATCTGTTTTATCTCATTTCATTGCCAAAACACCCCAAAGAGAATAGGCCTTTTCTCTCCCATTTTACTGATAAGAAAGGTGAGGCAAAGAGAAGGTGAGTTTCTTGGAGAAAACTAGCAAATAAGTGGCAACCCTGGGACTAGAATCTCCCACCCCAGGTGGCTGATAAACCACACCTATCCTCTGTAAAGGGCTGCATGGCACTGCCTGAAGAACACAAGCGACAGATATTAAGACACCAAACTCTGAGATGCAAGTGTGGATTCTCTCCAGTGGGTCAGAGCCTGGAAGCAGGAAGCATGCCCGATATATGCTCTTTGTCTTCAGAGTGGGAACGCCTAAGGCTTTCTCCATGGATCCTCCAAACCCATCCACCCACACCCACACCCACACACACAGCCTCCCTTGTCCCCAAAACAGGCTCCAGAGAACATGCCTTGCCCTTGGATAAAGAGAAGGTCAGTAGATTTGCAGTTTGTCCTTCCCCACTCCCCTTGGGGTACAGTCCTGCTCACTGCCCTCAGAAGAGGAACTGTGACCCCACAGGCCAGCATATGTCAAAGGCCAGTTGCAGACCAGGTGGGTGCCAGAGAAACAAACCTGGGAAGAGAGATCAGAAGAGGTCAAAGGTCAACAACAGTAGGTGAAGCTAGCAGTGGGGACCTGGGAAGCTGAAGTGCCCCAGAGAACATGGTCATCGGGCCCTGGTCCCTTATTTAACAACGTGGGATTTGCCAGGTTCACACAACAGCTAGAGAGAGTAGGAGTGAGCCTAATCCAAAGCCCTAGGGAATCAAAGGCCAGGCGATGACTCCACAGAACAAGCTCTGTCATCTGTTCAACACACCTAGTGCCATTCCTGCGTACCCCATCTCTCTGTTTTCATGGGGTCAGAACCAGTACCCAATCTCTGATTCCACTTCACTTGGGGGTCAAGTGACCCCATACTTCAAGGTGGAAAAAACCTGGGAAGTCACGGGCAAACAAGCAGCTCCCCCTCTGGGGAAATAAGCCCAAACTCCAAAGCACATGAAACAAACCAATGGGCTGAGAGTCCAAAGATGTGTCCAAGTCCAAGAATTCCAGAGCCAGGTGGAGAAAGGTTCCAGAAGGCAGGAGGAGTCAGGAAGACTCGCGACTTGAATGGACCAAAAAGAGGAACTTGCTATAAAGAGCTCAGAGAAACTCAAAGATCCCATCGATGCAATAATGTCACAGAAAGTTCAGACGTGGGGCTAAGCCCAGGTTTACCAATCCCGTGGCTGGGTGGGCCCCTAAGGAGGAGAAACGGAGGTGGCAGTGCTTAGATGGGGTGATGCTTGTCATTAGTGCATTTAAGTGTTTGTTCCCACCTTGAAGTGGAAACCGTGGAGTACCTGAATGCTAGCAGCTCCTGCTACTGAAGATAAAGGGAAGTTAATGGTACTTTCTGTAAGAAAAGGAATGGCATTGGCCCCAAATGCTACTTACAGGGGGCTTTTCAGGGGGAGTATAAAGTGTTACCTATAAGAATACCTGTGCATTGGTCTGAGCTGGCTGGTGACTGGCTGACTTGCTTTGGTATTTCTGTGGAGTCAGTGTGGTTTCCTTTGTGCCAAGAAAGGGAGGGGCAAGTGTTATATTAGAAACCTAACAGAGAAGCTGGTACATTTCACACAATAAAATGAAGGCATGCCCCTTTCATGCTTGCAAGTCCTCAACGGCTTTCCACTGTACATAGAATAAACCTGAATTCGTCGTGTGCCATTCACAAGACCCTCCCGCTTCCCTCCCCTCTCCCCTTCACTCACTTAGTGAAGCTCCACTGGCCTCCTCTCTGCTCCTCAAACTGGTGTAGCTTTTTCTACCTCGGTGCCTTAATTTGTGGTTCCTTCTGCTCAGAATGCCCATCCTTTCTCCCCACTCCCAGCCTCCTCCTCTGCTGTTTGCATAGCCAGCTCCTTCTTGGGCATTAGGTGCACGGGGGCCCTACTTGAGCAGGGGTCAGGGAAGGCCTCACTGCCCAGAGCTCTGCACTGAGATCAACCTGAAATCGCCAGCTGTCCACTTGTTTGGTGTCCTCTTCCCAATCCTGACGCCTCCCCGTACTCCCATCCCATGAGTCACATTAGAATGTTCCTTTCGGAAAGCTGGGGCCTTAATTGTCCCGTTCACTGCAAGGGATGTAAAGCCTGGCAGAGCACCTGCAATTTGGTAACCACTCCATAAATATTTGTGGAGCGAATGAATGAATAAATGAATGAGAGAGCTGCTGACTGGAATTTATCCAAGTGAAAACCCGGGGCTCACACGCCAAACCAGAAAAGACAAGACTCTTCTTCAAACTCTTTATTGTTCCCCTTCCTACAATGGAGCCCAGTGCATCTTGCTTCCTCTTTCTCCCCTCCTCCCTCCTTGTCTCCCTCCCCTCCTCCCTTTCACAGAGCTCCATTAGCACCTGCTCTGTGCCAGCTCTGGGCTAGGTACTGTGCCACCTTCCTACCCACTCTGCTCCCCAACATGCCCCCTGTGCCCTGACCTCCCACAAGCTCCAGTCTTTTCCTGGGCTCCCTCAAGTCACGTCCCTCATGCAGTCACCCACTGGTACTCCTCTGTGAGCCTTCATTACAACCGAGCCCTGAGGCCAGAACAACCCGGAAAGAGAAAGGAAGGATTCTCTGAGGATCCAGCTATGGCCATGTATTTGCTACATATCTGACCTGTAGGGAGTCTAAGTTCCGGAGCTTCTATATGGTAACTTTTTCATAAAATGAATGACAGCAACATGGTCTTTTCAGGTTTTTTCTTTGCAGTCCCAAGTGTCTTAGCTGATTATGACCTTGAACAGTGTCCCTGCTTCTTCTGAGCTTCGGATTCAAATGAACCTTTGGCTCTCAAGATTCCTTCAAGGTCTAAACATTCTGGAACCTCTGGGACGTGAATCCACCCAGATTTGTAGCCACCAGGATGAGTTAACACATCACCCTGTATGGGCTTATCTCCCAGTGACAAAAGAATGTGCTCAATTCTATAACGCCAAGTGTGTGTGGGAGGGTGTGGTGACTGGGCCAAGAGTCTGCCAGGACTGTCTCTCCGATTTGGAGATTCTCTCGCTGTGTCTGCAGAGAGAGTGGAGTAGCCTGCCTCCCCATAAAGGGCCGCTGACTTGCAGGAAAAGGCCACGGGGTGGGTGAGCTGTGAGATAGGGCAGGAAAGCATTGGGCACCACGAGAGTGTGCAGGTTTGCCGTGCTTTAGAAGAGTTTAGAAAGGTGGGATGGACACGATCCTTTCCCAGTACCTCAATAACAGGTGTGATTTCAGGTTGAGGTAATGATTTAGAAGGATATAGGGACAGAAACAGAGGAAAGCGTAGCAAGGGGCAGACTTGAGCAAATTTCCCGTGGAGAGCTCAGTAAGGAGCTGCACTTGCTTCCCAGAGGTGGTGGGGAGGTGGGTATGATTGGCCTAGAGTAGATCTGCTGACCCACTTCCAGGATCCTGGGACCCCAGAGACAGAGAGGAAGCCCTGCAGCATTTTCTGTTCTGCCGGTCTGCTCTCCCTGCCTTCTCCGAGCTTGCAGTCCATGCTCAAGGCATCCCCTTTGCTTCTGGCTCTCCAGGCAGCTCAAAATCAGAACTAACTCTGTACTCTGCCAACAAGATTCCTGGGGTGGAGGCCTCCGTGAGGGGCAGGGCCTGGCTGGCTGTGTTTCAGACCCTCCAGCCCTCCCCCAGCAGGCAGTGAGCCTACCAAAGCAGCCTCACCCTAACTCAGCACAGCCTCTGTCTGCACCTGCAGAAAACAGCTTCCCTTGCACCTCAGGAGGAAGTGCTAATGAGGAAAGGGGTGGGGAGGGTTGGGCCTGCCTGTGGTTGTAACAGTTTGCTCACAAGGATTGAGGAGCTAGAAGGAGAAAGGCGCTTTCTTGAGGATAGGACAGTTAACAAGTGGGCCTGCCTGTGGTTGTAACAGTTTGCTCACGAGGATTGAGGAGCTAGAAGGAGAAAGGCTCCTTCTTGAGGATAGGACAGTTAACAAGGCAGGTGGGAAGAGATCAAGCAAAGAACTTGTATGCATATATGCATAACCCATAAACACAGACAATAGGGTGGTAAAGGCTTGGGGTGGGAAGGTGGGCGAGAAGGGGTTAATGGGGGGAGGACATATATAATACTTTCAATAATACATAATTTTTTTAAAAAGGAATGCCTGTACATTTGTACCAGCCAGCTAACAAGTGCCAGTGCATGCATTTCTAAAGCAGAGACCCCTGTGGGAGTGCAGCTATCAGAATGGTGACAAACAGCCCACCAGATGGCCAAGACTAGCGCTGGGGCTACAGAAAGGTAACGGCTAAGGTTCGCCTCCCATGGCTGAGGTCCCTAAGGCTGACCCAGCCTCTAACTTTGCACCCAGGCCCAAAGCAAACCTCCTCCCCCATGTATTTCCGAGCGAGGGAGGTTTGTCCAGGAGGTAACCAAACCCTGACGAGGTGAGGCAGGGGCACAGTATCGCCTGAGTTCAGGCTCCGCCCATTCACAGCCTTCCCCAGGGAGCAGAAGAGAAGGGTTTTCTTGTCGAGCACCATCCCTGGACTACAGTGCAGGCCCTCATTCTCCCTACCTCTGCCCCCATCTCCCATCCTTGCCCTTTTCTGTGGCACAATCTAGGGGCCGAAGAGGAGAGAGACTCCGGAGGCCTCCATTCAGGAAGCAGAGCCAGGCAGGAAAGAAGGACATAGCTATCAGAAATGTCTGTTCAGAACCTACGACGTGCACATCCAACTGAAATAATGAGGCATCAGGGAATGCAAAGAAGGAAGAAGACACACTGTCCCTGCCCACGTGGAGCTGAGTCTAGGAAGGTGGGACAAGTGGAAACAGAGGCTCCTAGTAAATGAAGGTGAAGTACTCGATGGGGCTGCTGTCCTTGTAGCCGGGTCTGTGGGCTGCCAGGCGTGGTGGGCCACCAGTCTATGTTTTGCTGAGGGGCCATTATGAGGGAGGAGACTGGAGCCCATGGGTTGAGAGGGCTGAGAAGGAGAAGGTTGAGGGGAAAGAGAGAGTGTCTGGCAGCTTTGGGAGAGAGAAAATTGGGGAGAAACAGATATTTAAATGGGACTTAAGGAAAATGTTGCCCCACAGGCACTAAACTTTTCATAAAACCTGACTATTAATTTTTTTGGAGATGAGTTAATGTCACGCCCCAGTAATGGATGGTAGCCTGTTTAGGGGGCCAGAGCTCGGGTAGGCCAATGGGGTGCAGACACTCCTGGGTGACATCAGGAAATGGGGTTCCAGGTGTCAGAAGGAGCAGCAGCTGGGGGCTGGGTCAGCTGGGAAGGGACTGCTATGCTGGGCCTGCGAAGGTGACTAGGAGAGAAGTCAGAAGGAGAGAAGGCAGGAGGAGAGAAGGTGGGAGGAGAGAAGGCAGGAGGAGAGAAGGTGGGAGGAGAGAAGGCATGAGGAGAGAAGGTGGGAGGAGAGAAGGCAGAAGTCTCTGAGAGTAGGGGAACCCTGATAAAAAAAAAAAATTGTAAGACAGTGTGAAACTGATGGAAAGCCTCGGGGCCTGGACAGGTAGGAGGAGTAGAGGCGGGAGTGGATAGGACATACAGGTCACTGATTCTAATCTCTTCCAGTCAATGTATCAATGAATTGGATGACCTCACACAAGAGCTGGTAGGGTATTTATCATCTCTCTCTTGTGCTGATAGATTGTTCCTAATGGGGTTTCTACCTCCAGTCTCTCCCTCCCTCCAATGTGTCTTCCACATACAGTGACACTAAAATCATCTTTGAGAAGTCCAGTTTCCATGATTTCATTCTTATCTAAAGTCCTTCAAAGACCCTACACTCCCCCTCCCTACCACCCCACCAGAATCAGTGTAACTCCTAAGCAGGGCATGCAGCACCACCTCATCAAGCTTCCTGTGCCTTCCCAGCTTCAACGTGGTCACTCCCCGTTCACCCCTCACACTCATCACAATGAACCACACACCATTCCTCTGACACCACTTGCTTTTTCACTCCTTGGGGCCTTTGCGTATGCTTTCCCCCCTTTTCCTGGAGTAGTTTCCCTGGCTCCATTGCCAATACCCCAGAAGCTTTCTATGACCCCCTCTTCCTTGTATATAGCACTAGGCTGGCCTTTCCATGTTGTATCATTATCATGATCCTCATGATAATGTTTGTGAGTCTGTGACTAGTGAAAGAACGGGACCAGATCGCATTCTTTGCCCCCCAGCACCTAGCACAGGGCCTCGCTAGCTCTTTATTGGCATTCAGAAAACGTTTATTGAATGAGAGGATTTGTAACTCGCAAGGGCCCACATAGAAGATACCCTTTGGAGACTCTGTCTAGCTGACAAAGACCCCCTTTTCTCTGAGAACTGAATACCGACTGGACCCTAGGAGGACATCTGATCTGAGCTGGGCCAAAGGGACTCTCAGGAAAGTGGAACCAACTCCAAGAGAAGCACGTTTGTTTCTGGAACCACCACATATAAAATTGGGAATGTAAACTTTGTGGGGCATGCTTACTCCGTCATTTAAACAGCACAGTAGAGAAAGTCACTCCTTGAAGTAAGAAAAAGAAGTGGCCACCCAGGGAATTTTGGATGGTTTCCTGGTCCCCACGTCCAGCCCTCTCCTGAGACCATGATAGAGTCCTGTCCTTTGGTTCTGGGAGGCACCCTGTTGAGCCATAACCTGTCCCTACATTTCTGTACATTAGACAGTCCTTACAGCACAAACCAACCTTTGCTGTTGGCAGTTACTTGGGGTTTTTCCTCTTTAAAAATCTTTGATTTTAATATAGAAGTTAAACTTTAACTTATAGAGTTTAATACATTAGGCTCTAAATCACCATACCATGCAGAGCTGGTCACATTATTTACAGGGCCCAATGCAAAGTGAAAAGGTGGTGTTCTTTGTTCAAAAAGTGCAAGGAGAGGGACTAAACTATAAAGCTTTTTCTTTGTGTCTGCAGCCTCTCTTTTGATTTGTCATCGTTTTTGTTTACAATGTTAATGACTAAGGGAATAAAAATTAAAAGTTTAAATCCTAAGCATGAATTTTATTATTTATCTTCATATTGTGCCATGCTCAAATGGAGAGTCACCAAACTTACAGTGTGTATTTCTTGGCTTCTCCCAGAATATTCATCAAGCTGGCGGGAAGAGATGACCCCAAGTCTCCGCAGGCACTGACTGAGCTGTTTGATGGGAACTCTGTCGGTCATGGGGATACATGGCAGGGCAAGTACAGACCCTCATAAGCTCCTGAAGTTCCCGCCCTAAGACTCGGGCCCAGTAGCTTGACAACTGCTGTGTCTTCTTTCCCACAGATCTATGTGCTATGTGCTGGCTGGGGTCAGGGAAGTCCTGCCATTACGGCATCTGCCATTACGGCAGGCTGGCTAACCCAACCCACAGCAGACACATGAACCCAGGGTCTTTAAACCTCTACACCAGGATGTGCTCAGTAGCTTGTGGGCAAGATGTTCACCTTCATTGAGTCACCTGCTGAATGGAGCTGCCAGCCAGGGTGCTGATGGCCACTATTATGCCCAGTCATAAGACCCTGCAGAGCATGTACACCCCCTCCCACCCTCCCTGCATGCACACTAGGCCCTCACCAGGGGCAGAGGGCAGCAATATTACTGGGTGAGGAAGAGGAAGGCTGGGACACAGGAAGCTGGGAAGTGGTAGCTAAGAACCCATCCGAGGGAGATGGGTAGGCTTTGGGAGTTGGCACCATGTGTGAGCCAAGGCTCCAAGCAATAGTTCATGCTCTGAAGCCACATGAGGCTTCACTTACAAAACACACATTCAAAGTTAAATTAAGAATTTCAGGCCCAGCTGGCATGGCTCAATGGTTAAGCATCAACCTATGAACCAGAAGGTCACGGTTCGATTCCTGGTCAGGGCACATACCTGAGTAGCGGGCTCGATCCCCAGTGTGGGGTGTGCAGGAGGCAGCTGATCAATCATTCTCTCTCATCACTGATGTTTCTATTTCTCTCTCCCTTCCTCTCTGAAATCAATAAAATTAAAAAAAAAATTTTTTTAAATGGAATTTCAAGGCAGTGGTTACAAAAAATTAAACCCCAAGCACTGAACTGTTTTGAGCAGGGAGCCCTGTGTGAGTGACCGCACTGGTCACATATGCCCATGGAGTTGACCCTGTACACAAGAGGAAGATCTCTAAATCTCTTTAAACAACCTAAGTACAGGCTGTTGAAACAAAAGGAGGAAAACATTCTTCACATACATACTAAAGAAATTTAGAGCACTCAGACCCATAAGCCAAAAATGCCACTCACATCTCACCGTGAGGATGAGCTAAAGAACAGACATCTTGTCTTTACTCCCTTCAACCAGACTGCAGAACTGAGCAGAAGCTGTGGTATGGATGGATGAACTGGAATTAGATTTCTAAGCATTAAGTCGGGCTTTATTCCAAAGTAGAATGCCTTTAGCTATTCAAAGGGTATTTCTTAAAAGAAGGTAGAATGATATCAGAGCAACAAAGAAGAGGAAACATGACTAGTTTCTTTGCCTTAATAACATGCTTTTATGGCTCAGAAGTTCAACATGAGCTTCAATTCCCAGAGGTTTATATTAAAAACTTCCTGTTGGGATTGGCTCCAAATAAGGCCTTTCGCATTTCTGGCATCTTCTGATGGGCTAAGAGATCCAGTCGACTCTCTAGAGTATTGGAAACCTTTATATTCTGAGTGCTACTGTAGACCTCCACACCTCCCGCTGCATTCATAGGCAGGTGCACCTCTCGATCAAGGTGGACATTCACACTTTTTTGGGAGACTGTCTTGTATTGAGTGATGGCTTCTTTCACTGCACCCTCAACCAGGAGGTGGTCCTGTGGCCTGCAGCGTATAATCACCTCAGGCTCCAGCAGTCGGAACAGACCTTGTAGCACCAGTTTATACAACATCTTCTGGTAGACTTCTGGGTCTGACACAATCCTGATGAGTCTCAGCTTTGCTTCACTTAGCAACTCTGAGATGAGGTCATTTCGGGCTTTCAGGAAATTCAGCCTTGCTTGACTCCTCATGATGGACATCTGGATTTTCTTCTGCTGCTCTATCTGCTTTTCCTTTTTCTCATAATACTCCATAATCTTCAGTCGTTGGGTTTGCACAAGGCGTCCTTTCTCGATGTTATATTCTTCCTCAGCCTTGACATCTATTTGTTCTGCCTTCTCAATGGCTTCCTGCTCAATGAAAGCCATCATGTGCTTAATGCGCTTCTGCACGTCGGCATCACTCAGGGCCATGGCTGCTCCTGGAAAGGGAGGTGGAGGGAGAGCTGGCAGACCCTCTGGTTCCTTTGATCAGGGCAGAGTTTTAGGAGTTCCACTTCCTTAGGTGTGGAGTGCATGAGGGGAGGAAGGAGAGAGTCAGCATCCAAAGAAAAAAATCCTGGAGACCAGCTTTCGGCTGCTCATTTCACAGATGAGGAAACTGAGGCCTAAAGAGGGAAAGCTACCTGTCTGAGGTCATACCTCAGAAGAAGAAAGACTTGAACCTGGGTTCCTAGAGTTCTCTCTTTATTATACTTACCACCTTTTTGTCATCAAATAATAATGAGACAATTAGGACAGACCTAGTCCAGAAGTTTTCTAGGCAGTTATGGTTCAATACACAAAAAAGCATTACTATTTATGCCACAGAAACAAAAAGAATTACAAGATACTACTATGAACAATTATATGCCAACAAATTGGAAAACCTAGAAGAAATGGGTAGATTCCTACAAACATACAATCTACCATGACTGAAGAAATAGACATGAAGAAATAGAAAATCTGAACATAGCTATAACTAGTAAGGAGATTAAATCAGTAATTAAAAAAAAAAAAACTCCCAACAAACAAAAGCCCAGGACCAGGTAACTTCATTGGAGAATTCTACTAAAAATAAAAATTAATGCCAATCCCTCTCAAACTCTTCCTCCCCGCCCCCCACGAAAAAATGAAGAGGAGGAAATGCTTCCAAATATATTTTATGAGGCCTAAATTACCTTAACACCAAAGTCAAACAAAGACATTACAAGAAAACTACAAGACAATACCACTGATGAACACAGATGTGAAAATCCTCAACAAAATACTAGTAAATCAAATTCAACAGCACATTAAAAGGTCTATACACCAGGAACAAGTAGGATTTATTCCTGGGATGCAGGGATGGTTCAGCATACAAATATCAATCAATGTGATACAACACATTAACAGAATGAAGGATAAAATTACATGACCATCTCAATAGATGGAGAAAAAGAATTTGAGAAAATTCAATACCCTTTCATAATTCAATATACAAAATCAGTTGTGTTCCTATACATTAACAACAAATAATTTAAAAGGAAATTAAGAAAACAATCCCAATTACAGCATCACCCACAAAAACCAAAGTACTAGAAACAAATTCAACCAAGGAAGCTAAATACTTGTGCACTATAAACTACAAAATGCTGCTGAAAGAAATTAAAGAAGACACAATCAATGGAAAGACATCCCATGTTAATGGATTAGAAGACAATATTGTTAAGATGTTCATGCTACCCAAAACTCTCTACAACTTCAAGAATGAGAAAAAGAAACCCTAAAAATTCATATGAAACTACAAAGAACTCTGAATAGCCAAAAGCAATCTTGAAAGAGAACAAAGCTGGATGTCTCACATTCCTGACTTCAAAACATATTATAAACCTACAGTATCCAAAATAGTATGGCACAATAAAGACAGACATATAGACCAATGCAACAGAACAGAGAGCCCAGAAATCAACCCCCCCCCCACACACACACACAGTGAAATGATTTTTGACAAGGGTACCAAGACTGTGGAGAAAGGATAGTGTCCTCAACAAATGGCATTGGGAAAATTAAATATGTGCATACATAAAAACCAACTGAAATTGATTAGAGACTTAAATATAAACCTAAAATTATAAAACTCCTAGAAGAAAACATTGGGGAAGACTTCATAACATTGGTCTTGGCAATGACTTCTTGACATGATACCCAAAGCATGGGCAACAAAAGCAAATAGGACTATATCAAACTCAAAATCTGTGCAGCAAATAAAATGATCAGTATAGCAATAAGGCAACTTACGGAATGGGAGAAAATATTTGCAAACCATATATCTGATAAAGGGATTAATATCCAAAGTATTTAAGAAACTTCTACAACTTAATAAGAAAAAACAATTAAAGAATAGGTATTTATCCAAAGAAGAGATATAAATGCTCAAAAGGTATATAAGAAAATGCTCAACATCACTAATCATCAGGAAACCGCCAATCAAAACCACAATGATATATCACCTTACATTTGTTAGGATGTCCATTATTCAACTCCTCCCCCCAAAAAAATAATAAAGCTGAAAATAATGTGTTGGGAAAGATGTGGCGAAATTTGTACAATATTGGTGGGAATGTAAAATGGTGTTGCAGCTATGGAAAACAGCATGAAGGATCCTTAAGAAGTTAAAAATGGAGTTTAAAGAAAATACCAACTTGAGGTGCGCCAGCTAAGCAGCGGAGACTGCGCCATCTTGGGCGGTTGTTGCCGGCATCCAGAGACCAGCTACTAACCTGGAAACAAGGGATCTCAAGCAGCGTGACTGCGTGAACTCAGACGAGCACTGCTTCTTCTCACCGAAAGCGCAGCAGAGAGAGAACTACATAACCAAACACCTTGAGAAGAGAAATCATGGTGAAACAAAGAACCAACCCAAATATGAAAGAAAAACAGGCATCATCAGAAAAGGAAGTAAATGAAATGGAGGCAATGGAGGCATGCACCCTC
>NW_006383011.1:15688012-15701547 GCF_000327345.1 Myotis davidii | reverse complement strand
TCAGAATGTCACTCATTTGCGGATTATAGAGAACAACATAGACTGATGAAAAGGGACAGATCCAAAGACTGAGAAACAGCTATCAGGCTATCAATCCCCAGAAGGGAAGTAGGGGAGGGCGGTGGTAAGGGGAAGAGATCAACCGAAGGACTTGTATACATGTATATAAGCCAAACCAATGGACATGGACAACAGGGGGATGGGAGCATGAGTGTGTGTGTGTGGGGGGGAGGTTGGGGGTTAATGGGGGGGATGAGGACACATTTGTAATACCTTAATAATAATGAAAGAAAAAAAAGAAGTTAAAAATGGAACTACTATATGATCTAGCAATCCCATTGCAGGGAATTTATCCAAAAGAGTTGAAAATAGGACCTCAAAACATATTTGCTACCCCTCCCCATGTTCATTGCAGCCTTATTCACAAAAGCTAATAGGTGGAGACAACCTAAGGACCATTGAGAGTTGAATTGATAAAGAAAATGTTGTATATACATACAACAGTATATTATTTTGACATAAAAATATGACAAGGATATCCTGTCAGCTGCTACATCATGGATGAACCTTGACATTATGCGAAGTGAAATAAGCCAGTCACAGGACAAACACTGCATGATTCTACTTTCATGAGGTATTAAAAGTAGACCAATTCATAAAAGCAGAAAATAGAATGGCAGTTGCCAAGGGCAAAGGGGAGGGAAAGTTGGGGAGTTGATGGCAACGGGTATAGAGTTTCAGTCACGCAAGATGAAAAAGTTCTAGAGATTCAACAATGTGCTTATAGTTTCCAATACTAACAATACTGTACTGTAACTTAAAAATCTGTTAAGAGGGTAGATTTCATGTTATGTGTTGTTGTTTTTAACACAATAGCAAAATAGAATGCTGTCCCAGAAAGATGCACCAAGCTTGGTGAAAAATGACCCAGTGATGGTGACAAAGACCAAGATTCCGGATTCAAAATTACAAACTGCTATTAGAAATTAAAAGGAAAATTCCCCCCCATTAATTTAGGATGTAATTTTTTTTAAGACTGCACTTTTGTAAATAGAGCAAAACATTCTCTGCTCTTAAATAAGACAAGTCAACCAAATGGTTAGGGGGGGAGGCTCCCTGGGTGAGCAGAGAGAGCAGGAGATCCAGGAAGTCCCAGCTTATGTGTGTAGAAGGAAAAAGGTACCAGACAAACCCTTACCAGTCCGCAGCCAAGGGCCAGCCTTTGCTCCGGCGCCTGGAGTCCGCAGGCAGAATGTGGAACTTGGAACACACACTGGAACCTGGCACTGTTTCTTCCTTCTTTCTGCAGGCGACCCTCGCAGTCTGCCCAGGCAGCTGGATCTGAAGAGCCAGGCTGTCACCGGGGAAGGCTGGCCAAGTCTGCAAGAGGAGGCCAAGAGGGATTTCCTTGGCACAGAGGCCATGCCGGGGGCTTCCCTTGCACGCTCAGAATCTCAATTAAGTTGGCATACTGTGGGCTTCAGGTCTGGGTTAGGCTGACCTTAACCAGGATATCAGAAACGGATACGTGTGTGAACCAGGCAGCCAGTTTATTAATTTACTAATGAAAAATACAGCTGTTGTGTTGGCAGATCCTGGCCTTCCCTGCCCCCCCCACTCCCCCGGCTCCCGTATGTGGGAAGGCAATCCAAAAGCAGTTTAATGGGAAACCAGAGCAAGCAAAATTTGCCAGATGGTCTTTAAGGGGGCCACACCCACCACAGGGGCTGGCCTGCTCCAGTGGTGAGGGAGGACACCCCCTCCAGGCCTAGACAAGGTTGACCTGGGCAGCGCAGGCTCCACAGGGTGGGCTCAGGAGTCAGACTGCCGAATTCAGATCCCAGTGCTGCACTTACCATTCTGTATGACTTTGGTAAAGCAGCTCACCACTTGAAGCCTCATCTGTATAATGTAAATAATAACATCCCCAATAGAATTATTGTGAAGATAAAATAAATGAATATTTAGCTTAATCCTCATGCCTGGTAGTTATCATCATTACCACTACTCTTGCTACCATGATTAGTGTCTCTTCTCTGCATCAGGCCTCGTTCCTCCTCACATCACTGTGTATACAGACTGCCTGTGACTGACTTGCTTTCCACTTCCTAAAGTGAGTGGAAACACAGCCTAGTCTTGCCTCCTTGTATTAGACTCAGGAGCCCTGCCTGGAGTTTGGGAAGCTCCCAGCACTTCATGGCATCTTCACCCACAGCCTCAGGTGGCTGGCCACATCCTGGGTGATGGTGGGTGAAGTCCCGGGATTCCGGGGCTCCAGGGCTTGGGTGGAATCCCCTCAGAGCCTGTCACAGTCACCATCCAGAAACTCAGCCCTGAGTTCTCCTGCCTCCTCCCACTTCTCAACAGCTGATCAGTGCAGCGACCTGAAGGCAGCTGCAAGGTGGGGCAGGTTTAAAAGTCAGGATTGAGCAAGCGCCTCTGCAGGCTTGTGGGTGCCCGTGTAATGCATCTGGCAGCTGTAACTCTTAGCCTGTCTGGAATGGGGATTATGAGGCCAATGGGCCTGTGGCTTGAGCAAAACAACAAAACAAACTGAGAAATGAGAATCCCACATGTCTGCTCCTGCGTGAGAGCCCGTATGCCTCCATTCCAATGAGGCAGGCTTGCGCTATAAGTGGCATCCACTTTGCCATTGTTTGGGGCCTGGCAGCAGGGGGAGGGACGGGCAGGGAAGTGGGGGAGAGCAGCATCTATGGCTCTTTAAGACGGCCTTCCTCCTATAAACTATTCAGTACCAAGGTCTTTCATTGACTGCCCAACTCATCAAGCTCCACCCCACCTAACGGCTTTTGCTCATACCAATTTCTCAGCTAAAATGCCCTCCTCTGCTTCTTGTTCCACCTATATTTTCAGGCCCAGTTTGAGCCCCACCACCTCCTTGACCTCTGAAGTCCTCCTCAAAACAACGACAGCATGGTTATTTCCAGGATAGAATGAGAGCTGGATTCAGTGTCTTGTTTTCTCAGTGACTTTGCTTCTTCCAGGAATTTCCTTGAAGACAAGGATCTCCTTCTCTAGCAGAGGCTGGGCACAGAGAGGCATGGGTTCAAATGGATCAATCAGATTAAGAGTTGGGGAAGGGGCAGGACTTTCTTTTTTTGTCTTTTTTTTTATTGTGAAATATATTACACATACGGAGAAGTATATAGAATGTAAATGTATGGCTTAATGACTTAATATGATATACAAATATCCTGTAACCACCACCCAGGTCAAGAAATAGAACATTGCCAGCACCCCCAAAAGGCCCTCCTTATGACATGAGGGAGACATTTCAAAACTGGTGATTCTGTATTTGTGGGCATAGGAGAGTCCTTAGAGGAAATGTGAGTTTGGGGATCTCTTCTGGGCCCTCACAGTTGCCCAGTGAGCCTGTGTGAGCCTGGGGAAGGAAATGCAAATCCCCCGCCATTGAAAGGGAGGAGGGGCTGGCGGGAGTGCCTGGTGCACAAAACTTAAAACCTGTCCTTCGGCCTGGAGCCCTGCCAGAGCCTCAAGCAACTGGTCTTCATTCCAGCTAGGATTTGTAAGCAAGTCTAAGGGCAAATGTCTGGGTGTGGGCTCCCTACCCCCTGGCCAGAAGAGAGGCAGCCCGACCTGGGCCTCCAGACACTTGAAGACTGCAGAGCGAGGAAGGGAAGGGACTTTCCAGAGTCAGGAGCACCGGGCAACTTGCAGAGCCCAGGAAGTGGGTGAGGAAATTGACAGAAATACTGACTCCTTTGGGGGATTTCAAATGCTAACTATGTGGGAAGGCCGCATTCCTTTTTTTGTTTCTCAACAAATGCTTGAGGACTATCTGTTATGTGCCAGGTGTAGGCACTAGAGATATAACAGAGAGCAAGCCAGACACCAGCCCACTATGTAATGGGGGAGAGAAACCAGTAAGCAGGTAATCACTTGACAGTGTTCGGTGTTAGCAGTTTTAAGAAAGCTAAGTGAATGCAGGGATTTAGTGTCTAAGCCCCCTTCCTAGTTCATCACAGACTCTTATAATGCATTGCCTTACAGATAGGTAAGCCGTGTTGTGGGTGGCTTGAGATAGACCATCATTGACAACAGGTGCCTTAACTTGGAGGCAAGTCACCTGGCAAAAGTAGCAAGTTGGGATAGAGAAACCAAGATGGAGGCGTAGGCAAATGCCTGTACTGGCCGCCTCCTACAACCACATCAAAATTACAACTAAAATACAGAATAACCATTATCCAGAACTGCCGAAAAGCTGGCTGAATGGAAGTCCTACGCTAGAGACGTAAAGAAGAAAGCACACTGAGACTGGTAGGAGATGCGGAGGCGCAGAATGGGCTGGTTCGGTCCCCATGTGTGCCGCTTTTTTAATGGGAGGGAGACTGTCTCTGTGGAGGATGCCTGAAGGGGAAAGGGGTCCCAGCCCCATAGCAGACGCTCCAGCCCTGAGTCCCAGAGCTGGGAAAAGAAGTCCCCATAACTACGGGCTGTAAAAACCAGTGCAGACTGGGGCTCAGTGACACAGAGGCTGCTGGAGACCCAGCCGCTCCTCTTAAAAGGCCTGCACACAAACTGAACTTACCAGCTCCCACTTCCTCTGAGCTCCAGTGCTAGGGCGAGGCTCTAAGGGACACACACATACGAGGAGGAACTAGATTGTCTGGCATCAGGGCAGGAACTCGGAGGCAGCTTTCTTCCAGATGGAGGTGCTTGTAGGGATCATTGTTCCTATGCTGGGATCTTCCCAATTGCAGAGCTTACTGGCAGTCATTTCTGTTTGCTCTGCCCTGGTGATTCCCTGAGACCTTACCCCATCCAATTTGCAGCCCCACCCAACCTGTGTGGAATAAATTTTGCCTACGAATGGCCTGTCCTTGAAAATCTCTAACAAGCTGCAGCTGGGTCAGGAAGCCCCAAGACTATCATTAAAAGGCCCAAGATACAGCACCAGCACCCAGCCTGCCTTGCTGCACAGCTGGGCCTCATCTGGGCCTTTTCAAACCTGATACAAAGAGGAGGAATCTGTTTATCTTTCTGTAGCTCCTGTTGGGTGGCCTCAGACAGGGCTGACTTTACTCCTCCCTGGAAACCCAAAAGCCAGTGTACCCAGCGGTCAGTGTCAGATCATACCAGATTATAATTCTACACATCCATAAGCAACACACTCAAGCGGCAGACTTAGTGAGCACCAAAGCCCCACTGAAGCAAGTCCTGCTCCACAAGGGTGTCTCCTGCACAGCAGTTCTCCCACTATAGTCACAGCTGGTCCTCACAGCCATTGGCCTGGAGGTCAATTCCTCCAAGTGATGCCAACAGCAAACAAATCTCAACTACATCAAGACTGTGCACACAGCCCACAAAGGGGTGCACATAGAGTGTCCACCTCAGGTGATTGGGAATGCTGAGCCACTGTGTCCTAGAGGGCCACTCTATCAATTCAAGGACACCATAGCAGCTCTACCCAATACATAGAAACAAACACAGGGAAGCAGCCAAAATATGGAGACAAAGAAACATACCACAAATGAAAGACATGGAAGAAAGCAAACTACTAGATATAGAGTTCAAAATCACAGTTGTAAGGTTACTCAAGAATCTTCTAGAAACCTCCAAGATACTTAGTGAGACTTTCAATGATCTTAGTGAGAATGCCAAAAATAAAAAATAAAAATAGGAAAAGGACCAGTCAGAAATTAAGCATACTGGTACATGCCTGTCAGCTGATTTCTAAACAGAAACTTTGCAGGCCAGAAGGAAGTTGCAAGAAATATTCAAAGTGGTGAATATTTAGGATCTACAACCAAGATTATCTTATCCAGCTAAGCTCTCATTTAGTACTGACAGATCAAGTAATGAGCTTCACAAACAAGAGAAAAAAAGCTAAAGGAGTTAGCATCACCACCAAACCAGTATTGTATGAAATGTTGAAGGGTATTCTTTAAGAAGAGGAAGAAGAAGAAAAAGAAAAAGATCAAATATATGAACAACAAAATGGCAACTAATACATACTTATCAACAATTGAATCTAAAAATCAAAATAAACTAATAAGAAATCTAATGAACAGAATAAACTGGTGAATAAAATAGAATCGGAAGCATGGAAACGGAACAGACTGACAATTCTCAGAGGGAAGGAGGGTGTGGGGAGTGGGGAGAGATGAAACAGATCTTATATGCATATATGCATTACCAATGGACACAGACAATAAGATGGCAAATGCCTGGGGTGGGGCCAGAACCCGGTGGAGGGGAGCAATGGGGGAGAAAAGAGGGACATCTGTAATAATCTCACCAATAAAGATTTAAAAATCCTATCTAATAAAAGAGTAATATGCAAATTAACCATCACTCTGCAACAAAGATGGCGGTGCCCATAGCGGTGGGGGGTGGGGGTAGGAGGGGACACTGGCGAGGTTGCCTAAGCGACATGAGCCCAGCATCCCACGCCCCAGCTGCGTGGAGGGAGGGGCCTCTGACCAGAGGCCGGGCGCAGGACACTAGCAACGTTGCAGGCTGGGCTGAGGGACGACCACCCCCCGCCCCCCACACACACCCATGCACGAATTTCATGCACCGGGCCTCTAATAATAATAATAATAATAATAATAATAATAGAAAAAAAGTAGCAAGTTGGTAGTATTCATTAAGAAGAATTTATCCAAATAGACAAGAATCGATTGGGTTGTTATGAATACCTGACTACACAATTGAGAGAACCTTGGTTCAGAAATGTGCAAAGGTATTTGGCACCCAAAATGGGATGGGATAAGAGCCAGGAGAGGACACAGGATGACTTGCTGTAGGCTTCAGCTGAAGGAGTGGTCTTGGGGGAGGGGGTCAATCCAGGAGGCAGGAGTAAAGATGGTTATTGCAGGACTGATCATTGAGATAAGCAAAAAGAGAGAGCCTCTAGATGGGGAGAATGCTGTGGGCCATGGCACAGTTGAGGGGATGTGTAGGAAGTCTGGGTGCAGAGAGTAGATTGGGTTGGCAGCAGCAAGCAGGCCTGCAGTGGCAGTGGGTGTCAGCAGTGCCCAGAAAGACTGGTGTTCAGCTGGGAAGGTTGGACATGTCAGACTGAGATTGGGGCATTAGGCAAAGGAGACCCACCTAAGGCTTCTGAGCAGGGCTGGAACTTGGCCAAACCTGGGTTTAAGAAGATTAGCAGAGGCAGGAGAGTCTGGCTATAAGCCAAATAAGTGCCATGTCGAGACCGCCTGGGTGAGGGTTTGGACAAGAACACAAGGACGGGCTTTGGGGTAGAGGAAATGTTGTACAGAGCCAGCTGGCAGGTTTGATGAGTCAGGGGCAGGCCCTGGCAGCCTGCTGCAGCTCACTGAGCCGAGCAGCTCAGCTCAAGGTGAGGATGTGGGAAGCAGAGACTGTGCTACCTTTGGAGCAAGCTGAGGGTGAAGAGCATGAGCCAGAGAGTTCATTTGGTCTGGAAGTAAATGGAGACATCAGAGAGAAAATCAAAAGTGCCCAGAAAGCTTCAGCTCTTTTTCAGTGCTGATGAGTAAGGGGACACATACAATTTTAATCCAAGAACTCCACCCCCAGTGCAAAGCAGGCTTTGGTCAGGGCAGGAGAAAGCTAATGCCTACACAGGCCAGAACCAGACAGGGCAAGAAACATTTCTCCTCAAATAATTTACATTAAGAATTCACACCTTGCCCAGCATCCACCTATGAACCAGGAGGTCACGGTTTGATTCCCGGTCAGGGCACATGCTTGGGTTGTGGGCTTGATCCCCAGTGTGAGGCGTGCAGGAAGCAGCCTATCAATGATACTCTCTCATTATTGATGTTTCTCTCTCTCTCTCTCCCCCTTTCCTCTCTGAAATCAATAAAAACATACATATTTTTTAAAGAATTCACACCTTCCCCTAGCCAGTGTGGCTCAGTTGGTTGGAGCGTTGTCCAGTCCACTAGACGTTGAGGGTTCGATTCTTGGTCAGGACACATATCTAGATTGTGGGTTTGATCCTCAACTCAAGGTGTGTACAGGAGGCAACTGATCGATTTCTCTCTCTCCCCCTTCCTCCCTCTCTGTTCAGGTTTCAGTCCTGATGTCACTCATAGGCCAGGCAATCTGGATAAAGGCTCAAAATCTGCCTGAATTCCATCTGGATAAAGACACAAAGCCTCATCTATAAAATAAGGATATTAATGAGGAATTCTGCTGCCTTGTCAATGGAGCTGTGAAAGCCAAATGTTGTAAGGAGTGAGCAAGCTTTGTGAAGTGCTAGGTAAATGTCAGATGCCATTCACAAAATACCCTGCCCCTCATCTGCCCTTCCTAGAACCACAGTTCTTGAGCTGTCTGTGGAGAGGGAGGCCCAGGCCAGAGTCCAGGGAGCCTGCAGAAGGCTGGGAGAAAGGATGAGGAGAGCAAGGAGCCCCAGGACAAGCCTCTAGTGAGCTATAGGCCGGAACAGCCCCAAGGAGTGCAGATGCTCTGCTTGCTCAGAAACACACAGTCCTCAGCTCAGGGAACATAATCAGATGCCAAACATTGCTTTATGGTTGACTTAATTCTCAACTGAGAGGTCCTGGCTGACCTCACCTCTGCTAAGAGGCACATCTCAATGCCTGACACAAGGAAGAGAGTGTATCCATTCCACTCTGCCCTTCACCATGGGTAGGGACTTCCATGATGACCTTATTGGGGAAAGTACTATTTCTGATTCATCTTAGTACTTCCCACAGAGTCAAGCACACAGAGATCACTTAATAATAACTATAGTTGGATAGATAGATGAATAGATGGGTGGTGAGGAAACAGTCTTCCCAAAGACTGTCACAACTTTAGGGGTTTGCAACCCTCTTTGAGAAGAGAGAGGAAATGGAAGATGCAGAGTGCTGCTGTGGCCTGTCCTGAGGGGTACCTCCTCCTGTCCTGACCACACTCCTAGAACACAGAACTCAATACAAAAATGTAAGTTATTTGGATAAATTTGCCCAGATCCTCTAGTTGAGTCTATTCTTCTCAGAAAGTGACTTGAAAGCCCAAGAAGGCTCCCACAGTCCTAACATGTCCCGTAATCAGAGATGACACTCAACACAATTAACAGCTAACCAACCAGAGTTGTCCTGCCTCAGTTGCAACAGGGTTTTGCCAGGTATTAATCCTTTATGTTGAATCAGGAGGTCAGAGGGAGCCAGGGAAAGTCCTGGGGTCTGGGGCACCTGGGGGAGGAGGGTTTAGGGGAAGGGGCTTTGACCAACCAACATGAAATGATTTCATTTCTTTTACAACCTGTTCTACTACATTGTTGTAAAAGGGTGGAAGGTTAGCCCTGCCCCCTATGGAATCTGTTGGAAATGTCTACCTTTTAACTAAAGGCCTTAGGAATGTAGTTTAGGACACAGCAATTGTGTTTTGTTTTATTTTCTTAGGCCTTTTCTCTGTGTGCTTTAGTTTGGATAGGTTCTATTGTTATGTCTTCAATGTCACAGACTTTTTTTTTTTTTTCTACCATGTCCAATCTGCTGTTAAAACCGGCCAGTGAACTTTTCCTTTCAGGTATTGTGTTCTTCAATTCTAGAAGTTAGATTTGGTTCTTCTTTATAACTTCCATTCTTCACCTCTCCATATTCACATTTTTCTTTAAATCCTGTGTATATTTATAGTACCTTTTAAAATCCCCATCTGCTAATTCCATTATCTCTCATTTCTGGGTTTGTTTCTACTGACTGGTTTTTCTCCTGATTACATTTTCCTACTTATTTGCATGTCTAGTAATTCTTGACATTCTGAATTTTATGTTGTTGAATGTCTCTATTATGTTGCTGTTCCTTAAAAATGATGAAATTCATTTTGCCTGGCGTTTATGGTGATAGTGGATGAACTTGTTCTTTAGGAGGCTTGTTTATAAACTTTGTTAGGGGGGCACCTAGAGTTACTTTTACTCTAGGGCTAATATAGCCCTTCTACAAATGTGCACCCCTCCTGTAGTTTCTACTGAATCCTCTGGACATTCTATAAAGTTCCTTCGTATTGGCTGGTTGGAACTCAAACACCTCCTAACTTTGTGTGAGCCCTGGGAACCAAGCAGCTCATGTTCTCGGGCAGTTCTTTGCCTTGCATTGTGGAGTTTCACGCTAGGAATTCACAATTTAGTATCAGCAGCAGACTGAAGAGGATCATGTTGCTATACTCCCTCCATTCTGGTACTCCGTCTTGAAAGTCTCCTCAGCTATCTTCTCAATTTAGCAAAGCCACTGTCATCTACTTCAGTTCCCCCTCACAATGCTGCAACTCAGAAAGTACTTCCAGGAGAAAGTTAGGGTGATAGCAGAGCTTGCCTCATTTGTTCTGTTCTTTTAGGAATCACTGGCCCTTGCTATGTGCTGTCCAATTGCGGAAAACAGTGGTCTTGTATATTTTGTGCAATTTCCAAGTTACTTACATTGGAAGGCATTATAAGTTCAATGTGTTCCCCCAAATTTGTATGTTAAAACCTAAAGCCCAAAGTATTGGTATTAGTATGTGGGACCTTCTGGAAGTGATTAGGTCACCAGGGCAGAGCCTTCATGAATGGGATTTATGCCCTTAGAAAGAGGCTGGACAGAGCTCCCTAATGCCTTCTCCCATATGAAGACACAACAAGACTGCAACCCTCACCAAACCACACTGGTATCCTGATCCCAGACTTCCAGCTCCAGAAATATGCAAAATACATTGCTGTTGTTGATGTCACCCAGTCTATGGTGTGTTGTTATTGCAGCCAGAACAGATTAAGACAGAAGGTAGATATGACAGAAATGGGAACCTCTGCATGAAGCACAATCAATATTATAGTTCCCAATTAAATACAAAGCAGTTCCCCGGCACCACTAATCCTGCACTCTGTCCCCCTAGCTGGCTCACTGTTCCCAGGAAGTTGTGTGCTGTTCCTTCTTGCCCTGGTGTGGGGCTGTCTTTCGCAGACACTCTTATCTTGCTCCTATTAGCCTCTTAAACCGCAGGCCAACGACATCCTTCTGCAAATCCTTCTTTAGCTAGGAACTAACAGCCTCCCCTGCACTTCCAGAAGTCTGTTCTTTATCCTCTACAGCAGCACTGATGACATTATTTAGTAATTATCTATTTGCTCATCAGTTCCTTTCTGCCTCTCCCTCCAGCGATTGCGGTTTTCCAGCTCTTTATCCCCTGCCCAGGAATAAAGCCTGGCATCTAGTAAACCCCAATAAATGCTTGTTAAATGAAGCACTGGATGAATCAACGAAGAGTAGGAACTACAGGAAAAAGAGAAGGCTAAGTAGAGATTTCCCGATTCTCACACAGAGTACTGTATGTTTTGATATATGCAATAGACCCAAAAGGAAAAAAGCAAGCACAGAGCCTATGGGGATGCTTAGAAACAAAGTTGATTTCTGTCTCCCAAGCCCCTGAAATTTGAGAATTATTTTTGTTATTGTTTTGACCACGTGAGGCATTATCCTTTTAGCCCATAGGAAAAAGGTTTCTGCTGAAACCTACCTGGTCCTTCCAGCTAACCCATCTGTGGGCTGATCTGGGGCATCCAAGATAATACCCCCCTCCCACTCCGCATACACACTAGTGGAATCAACCCAGAGCATTGAATATTCCTGGCAGTCAATTTTGGCTTTTCTATGGGCCAAAGGGATGAAGTCATCATCACCAATGAAGTCACCTCTGCATGATTCATCTGACATCAGTTCCCCACGTGAAGTGCTCTGGCTTTTTCAGAGCTTCTCCCAGACCATCCAGGACCTGGGGGCCCTGACATTTTTCAAGGTTCTGGAGCTGATCCTCCAGCTCCTTGGATCCCTAGTAAATGCCTGTCCCAATAGGACCTGGGAGGCCAGAGTCCTGAACTGGGGAAGGCTCCCCGCTCCAGTCCTGGGAGAGACCCTGTCATCCTCATAAAGGCCTTCCCCATGTCTCCAACAACTGCTCCTCTTGTCCTAAAACTGTAAGCAGGACACATTCTGAGTCACCCTAGAGTTCTCAGGGGTGAGACCTGTTCTCATTCTTATGGATGCGCTCACATTTATAGATGAGAAAGCCGAGGCCTAGAGAAATGGGCCTCTAACTAGCATCAGGGATCAAATGCACTCTCCTGGCTGAGTAGACTCCAGTAGCTCCTTACCTCATCCGATAGAACTTCCTTTCAGAATACGGGACCCAGCAAATGCTGCCTGAAGAAATGGTCCATAGGCAAAGGGAGCAAGTCCTCCTTTCTTCCCTTCTAAGTGGCAGAAGGTGACCTTGAACCAAGATCTGACTTCAAAGCTGCCTTTCTTGTCATCCATACCAAGTTTCTTCCAGATTCATTGCAGCGGGCAATGCACATGCCCACCCGCACTTGGATGCATTTGGAGAGATCTGGTGAGATCTTGAGCGTGATTCCACAAGGAACTACCAGTAATCCAGGAAGTCCTCGTGGGAGGATGGAAGTCAGATTTGGGGTTTGAGAGTTGAGGCCTCAGAAGTGAGGCACAGGGAACTAACAGTGAGCATTTCCCAGAGTGAAGTGTCCTTGAGTGCAGAATTGGCTGGAAGCCTGAGATAACCACTCCACCCCTCTAGGTCTGTTTGCTTACCTACCACCTAAGGAGTCTAAGGAAGACGGGTCCGGTTGACTTCTGCACTGCCTCTCAGCACAGTGTTTTCTAATCCTGTGAATCAATGAAAGGAAGTGGTTTCTCTCATGTCAGCAGGGGGTGCAGCGTCAGCGCAAGAGTACCTGCTCTCCGCCAGCCCTCTCCCCCAGTGCCTCATGTTCAAAGCAGCACTGTTGGTCAGTGAATGGGCCCTGGGCAGCCCGGTGTTTCCGAGCTTTGCCCCGGCAGGGACACAGGGGTTGCTGCCTGGATCGCAGGCCAAGGCTTAGAGCACCATAGTGTGTGGCTCCTCAGGGATCACAACCTAACTCCTTCGAGGGGCGCTGGGGGCTGCAAGGGGGCCTCAGAAAATGTCTCTTCCAGGGGGAACCAAGGTGCATTTGTGGGGTCCAAAGCCATCGGCGTCTCCCTTTTCTGGCTGGTTCTGGGGTGCTTTCATGATTCAAGATGCTATAACTCCCTTAGTCACCAGTTTCAAAGAAAGGAGTCAAGCTTCTGCTGCGAACGGCTTGGGTGGTCGTGGGAAGGGGGCCCCAGCAATCAGCCAGGGGTCCCTTCTTTCTAGCCCAGGGTCGACCACTGCCCCTCCCCCATCACCCTACCCGCCTTAATGAAAATTTTTTTTTTAATCCTCTTCGTCTTTCTTCCGTCCCGGTTTCTAGTTCTGTTGTGCACGTAGAGGCCGATGGATCCTGCCTTCCGGGTGGAGTTTAAATATATATGTATAATTTTGCATGACTATTGCGTCATCGCTGGAGTCGTCGTCGTTCCCCTAGAGGCCTCCTCATCTCCCAGCATCGGGGCTTCTGGACGCTTCCGGGCGCTGCGGGCACTTTCGCGAGGAGCCCTCGGCTCCTCCCAGGCGCTCCCCTCCCGGCCCCCTCCCCTGCCTCACCTTCCTCCCCTCTCTCCTCCTCCTCCGCGCCTCCTCCCTGCGCCTCCTCTCCGCTGCCC
>NW_006383011.1:15682780-15687444 GCF_000327345.1 Myotis davidii | reverse complement strand
CGCCAGCCCCACCCCCAGGCTTTGCCTCCGGCCACCCCTTTGCGGGCAGATGGGACCCCTCTTCCTACCCCCAATCCCCTCCCTGCGCACTCAATGTCTGCTCCCCGCACTTCCCAACCCCCTTGGCGTCCTGGACCAACCTCCTTGACCTTCCCAACCACCGCCTCCCCTACTGCCCCAAGTCCCCGGGAAAACATTTGGGGGACCGGGCGGGAGACACGGGGCTGCGGGACTTGGGAGAAGGGTGTAGGCTGTAGCTGGGGGGTCCATCGCACCCCCAATTCACGCCACTTCAGAGCGAGCCGGGCACTAGGAAAAAGGGGTGACATCTCCCTTCCAGCGCCCTCCGGCCTCCAGCTGGGTTGTGAGTGGAAGGTCCTGGTGGGAAGCGAAATTGCCCCAGCGTCTAAGTAATTGTGAGCTTTTCTCCCCGCCCCCACTTCTGCCCCTGCAGTCAGCGTCACCGTAGGGGGCAAGCAGTACCTCCTGGGACTCTATGACACAGCCGGACAGGTGAGTGTCTTGGCCCCTGGCCTACACACCCTTCCCTTTCTAGATTCAGGGTGCTTTCGAAGGGCCTTTGGAAACTAAGGTGTCTAAGGAGGGAGGGCGTGTCTGCGAGGGGCTGCTCTGGATCGTCTTTATTTCTTTTTTCCAAGTCAGCAAATTAGGAAAAGGACAAAAAACCCAACAACAAACCCCAGACCAGCCCACCCGATGTGAACGCCTGGGCTGTGAAAGTTTTTGCTTGTGTGTGTGCCTTCTGTGTGGTGCCTGGTGTGTGGGTCCCAACTCCTGTTGCAAAGTGGCAGCAGCCAATCGTGAAGAGCCCTTATTTTTGGTTGCAGATGCCCAGGTCTCCCCCTCACAGCTTCTGTCTGGTCCCTCATTGGTGAGTGGCCTGCCTGCCGGAGGAGCCTGATTGGTGGAAAATGGCATCATCTAATATGATGGGAAGGCATTTGGTCCTGGTTATGTTTATTACAACATCACTGCACTCTGGGACTGGAGTCCCTGAAAACATAATTTGTGGTGTTACCAGGGGACCACAGGGAAAAAAAGAAAAGAAACAACAACCATTTAGCCGCTCCCTGGGGCTGGGAGGGGCTGGAAGGGTTAGGAGTTCAGTGTGAATCTTGGAAGAAGGACTTTATTTATTTTGCCTAGGAAGGCCAGGTGACTGGCTTTTTTTTTTTTTTTCTGGGAGAGATTATTTTGTAGAAAGGAAATGCACACTTCTCCTGGCAGCCTCTGACCATTATTTGCAAGCTAGAGGTATCTCCTAAAGGTTTAAGGTCTCTTCTCTCTTCCTCTGACCCAGCTCCACCCTCTTCCCAGACCCACTATTGCTGTGGGGCTAGATCAGGGGTGGGCAAACTTTTTGACTCGAGGGCCACAATGGGTTCTTAAACTGGACCGGATGGCCAGAACAAAAGCATGGATGGAGTGTTTGTGTGAACTAATATAAATTCAAAGTAAACATCATTACATAAAAGGGTACGGTCTTTTTTTTTTTTTTTTTAGTTTTATTCATTTCAAATGGGCCAGATCCGGCCCGCGGGCCGTAGTTTGCCCACGGCTGGGCTAGATTGTATGATGAAGTTTTGCAGAATCCAGCCCTGTGATTAGATCTGAAGACTCAAGCAGAAGTTTCCACATGTCATGCAGACTTGGGTCCTTGAGGATCTGTGAGCAGCTGAGACATAGCGAGAGTCTTTGGGGGATCCTGCTCAGTAGTAGCTTTCTTATCTGTAAAAGGGGGGCTTAGCACCAAGTCTGGCACATACTAGGTAGGTGCTCAATAAAGGGGAGCTATTCTTTGTGGCTTTTCTAGTTTTGGATTTCAGAATTGTGGTACCAGGTCAGATTCTGAAAAATGTCTTGTTTGGGGGGTTCCTTGATGTGACCCCTGGTTTCTAAACTGTCACATTAGAGAAGCATCTGAGGGTTGAGAAACGGTTGCAGTGGGAGGTGCCTGAGGCCGCCCCCTTTATCCAGACCGACCCAAGTCAGTACAACCAGGTCTTCTGGGCCCCTTTTGGTTGCTTGCCTGGCTGTTATTCTTTCCAGCTATCAGAATGCATGGAGACCAACTTTTAAGCAGTGCACTGTACTTTTAAACAACAAGTTAAAATTATTGGTTGAAAGGAGTCAGGTTTTAAAATATGGTCTCTATTTTTAACTTCTGTCACTGCCCCTTCTTTCCTTTTCTCTTTTACTTGTCACCACGACTTTTTGTTTTGTTTTGTTTTGTTTTTGTTTTTACCACGGTCCCTATTCAACAGGACGTGTATATGTCAGAGCTGTTCTGTGCACATTCAAACCCAACTAATATTTACTGAGTTGCTTCTATATATTGGGCATGGGGTGACCACTTGCAAATATTATTATGTTTTCTTCACAAAACAACCTTATGAGATAGGTGATGTTTCATCTTTGCTGATGAGGAAACTGGGACTCAGAGAGGTGAGGTTGCTGACCTAAGGTCACAGCTCTGAGAGGTCTTGCTTTGTTTGGGACATTGGTCTGACTCTGTCCCACTTGAGGCAGAAGCCATGGGAGGTGCCGAGATACCACCTGGGTTTATTGAATTGCTTATATGTCTGTAGCTGTGGTATTTGGAATTTTAAAAAATATATATTTTTATTGATCAGAGAGGAGAAGGGAGAGGGAGAGAAAGACAGAAACATCAACGATGAGAGAGAGATAGAAACATCAATGAATGAGAGAGAATCGTTGATCAGCTGCCCCCTACATACCCCCTGCTGAGAATCGAGCTCACAACCTAGACGTGCCCTGACTGGGAGTCGAACCACGACCTCCTGGTTCATAGGTCAACGCTCAACCACTGAGCCACACTGGCTGGGAGTATTTGAAATCTTCACAGCCATTTTCTGAGTGGGGGGGTATAAGCCACCTTTACAGAGAATAGAGAACCCCGATCCAAAAAGTCACTCAAAGTTAGGACCCACTCACAAAATCAGGGCTTTCCATATGTCATCATAACTGCTGTTTCCTATAGAGATTGTAAGATATATACCAAGTGGGGGAGTCAACCTATTAGTGAGGTTCAAATATTAATGTTTTTGCCCAGTGGGTGGGACACCTCCTCTGTTGGTCAAGTTGGTGTTTCTCCCAATGTCTGAGACTTTTGTTTTTGCATCAAAGTTAGTGGTAATTCATCTTTCAGCATCTAAGGATTTATTACTACTGTAATATGCAATCTTAGCAAAGGAATCACCAGTGAGATTAAATGGCAAGTGCCTACGGTGTACCTAGCGCTGTGCTAAGCACCTGGCAGGTCAAAAGAATAAATTTATGAGAAGGATCTGCCATGACTGATGACAGCATAGGGGCAAGTGTCTGGATCAGATGCCTGTTTATGCATGTTATGTAGGAGATTTCAATGTTGTATTTGGTCATTAAGACCCCATGCCTCTATGAATATGTATCAGGTTAATCTTAAATAATGATAAACACATGCACGCATACACACACACACACACACACACAAGAATTTTTAAGCCTGATGGGCAGTAGAGGAAAGGCCATGGGCTTTGAAACCAAAGGGGGCTCAGATCTCTCCCTTGCTCTACTAGCCACGTGATTCTAGCTAAGTTATTTTCCTTCTTTGTAATCTAGTAAAAATGTGGATAATTAGACTCTATGCTGCAGTGTCTTAGGCCAGCTTATATTGTTTAATGTATGTAAATTTCTTCACTCATAGTAGATGTATAATATATTACGACAAATTATCATATTCCACCCTGGGCAGCTTTGTGGGCGGAAGGGATTGCAGGTGGAAGAGGACAGTGTATTATGCCTGGAGTTGATAGCAATCCCACTAGGATTCCAGATCCTATACTCTTCTCAGCAGAGGTGTGGATCCAGCTTTGCACTTCAGGATTCCCACAGCCCCCATCATGGACCGACCCACGGACACAGTTGAGTGCTCCCTGCTCTAAGTGCCCTGTTGTGTCATATGGTTTTCTTTCCAAATCAGAGCCTGCACCCTCAGTGATGTAACAGAAACTTAGAAAAACTAAGAGTTCAGTGTAGAATTTGAGAAAAAAGTGCGTTGTGTAGGTTTCAGTTGCTTCTACTTTGGGAGACAACATGGGATGAGGAAGAAGCTCACAGCACTGGAAACAGATGCTTTCCCTCATGCACATGGGCGCTCACTGTATTTGAATAACAGCAACACTACCTCCCTCTGGTTGGAACTTGTAGTCTGTGTACTTATTCTTCTTGGTCTCAGACCCCAGCGAAATTCAAAGCCATAAGCAAACATTTGCCCAGTTTATGTATTAGGGAACTCAAGAGATGGCTACAGGTATACCTGATTTCATTGCGCTTTGCTTTATTGCACTTCCCAGAGGTTGCACTTTTTACAAATGGAAGGCAAGGCCCTCCACCAGCAAAGGTTACAAGCTCACTTTATTGTGGTGGTCTGGACCGGAACCCACAGTATCTCTGAGGTATGCCTATAGTAGATGAGCTTTCGCCTTCCAGAGCAGGCTGCTTCCTCTCTTGACCTCTGCTGAGACCTCTGAGAGACAGAGAGAGAGGAAGAGGAAGAAATAGGAATGTGCGTGTGTTGGCCAGTATTGGTCCCCATCACATTTTCTGCCTGGGGACATCCCTCAACACCCCCCACACACTCA
>NW_006383011.1:15680096-15682765 GCF_000327345.1 Myotis davidii | reverse complement strand
GAAAGGGATGCCCCCTCTCCTGGCCAAGCCCCTGGGTGGTCCAGGAGCAGCTGACATTTTGACTGCCTAGCATTTTGGAGTGGAAGTTGAGGCCAGGGCCTTCCTCCTCACTGGTGCCTTGTGCAGGGGTCTGGCTTCCGGCCCGGGGCTCTGTGCAGCTTCTCCTTTCTTGCTTGGCTTTCAGGATCAGCGTAGGCTCTGCAGCAGCCCCACTGTCTGCTCAGGGAGGGGCTGAAGAGGCGAGACTTTCCCTCTGCCTCTGCACTGTTTGGAAGCACATGGGAAGTGGGAAGAGCTCTTGCTCTCTGTGCAGCTGAGAGGTGGGGACCTGCTTGGCAAGCTGCTCTTCAGCTTCTGGCTCCGGGCTGATCTCTTAATCCTTGGCAGGAAGGCAGAACTTGATATCCTGAAGAGAGAGGACTGACGCCCAGTTTATCCCAGGCCCTGGAATACCCACACTCTGGAGGGTGCGTTGGGGGTGAGTTTGGGTTCTCTAGAGTTCCAGATTTAGCCACTGCCTCTGTGTGTGGAAGTCTATATGTGTGCTTTTGGGCGTGCCATTGCTATGTCTGTTAACTTCAACGCAGACAAGTTTAAGGGCACATCCATGAGAGCTATAAATACCCTTAATTCAGATGTCGCTTGGGGTTGCTTTTTTAGTGACACGCCAGATCTGTTTCTCTCCTAACATAGCCTAGCATCTGTGGCTGCCCTGCAAGCCCTCTGGATACCCAGGGAAGCACTTCCCCACCAGAAGGGAATCTCCTAGGGAGGCAGCCTCAGAATTCCCCCGCCAGGCCCCGCCTTCTGCATTTCCTGGGGCAGCCCCCAAGGGCCCCATGTAATGGGAGGGGGGAAGGAGGAGGGCCAGGGCTCCTCCCGCCTTTAGGCTCTGTTCCTCACTCTATCTTCCCAGGTAGACTTTTCCCAGATGAGGAAATTGGGCTTACAGAAAGCAGAGATGTGATTAGGAAAAAAGTTTTCTTTACTTTGGAAAAGGCCTGCGGGGAATATCAGTCGGGCATAGGAAATGCCCACTCATGTCATCCAGGCTTCAGGTGCCTGCAGCTCCACATTATATCCACGAGAGGCCCAGGGAGCAGAGTTTAGGAGGAGCCACAGGGTTCCTTCCAGACATCAGCTGCAACAGGTAGGATGCTGGCACTAAGCATCCTGGTTTCCCTTAGTAACCTACTGTAGATTTGTCATCTGTGCATTTTGCTAACCTTTTTAGAAGCTATTTATATCTCCAGCCTGCACCACGTCACATGGAATGCTGGCTTCCTTCTCGCTGGGAAGGTGGACGGCCTTTGTTGACTCCAAAGCCTTTGCAGCGACTGAATGCCCCTGTGTTTCCCTCTCCTGGGACTCGGATGTGGGTTTGGTATGTGCCAGCTCAGGCAGGCAGCAGGGACCTCAGGGTGGGGCAGTCCCATCAGATCTGATTGGTTTCTCTTTGTGCCTCCCGTCCCCTTCCTGACTCTTTGATCCATCTGGCTTCTCCACTTCTGCCAGGATTCTCTTGAGGTTTGGTGACATTTACACACTCTGGGAACCAAAGTTTCCCAGCAGGTGTATCAGGAATGGGTGTTACAGGTGTGCCGCAGGGGGTGGGGCAGTGTGCCATTCTCAGTGTGTGCCAGAGTATCGGAAAGGTGGGGAGCACTGCTGTAAAGCTCCTGGGTCAGAGGCCTAATGGAGAGCCGGGTTTTTGCGATTTTGTTGTGGAATTTGGGGTTTCGGTATTAAAAGGAAACAAAACAAAGCAGCTCTCCAGGGGGTATCGGTTTCTAGACACACGTGTTAGCAGCAGCAGTTCCTACCAACAGGCCTCCAGTGCAGAAGAGCAATACTGCAAGGAGGAGACAAGAGAAGCAGTTACACAGAAACAAAACCAAGGACCACACATGTCTTTCGTGAGCCTCTGCTGAAGTTCCTTTCACTCGGAGGGGCTTGGTTTTGCCCTCATTTGGCAAAGTAGGGGTCAGGAGCAGCTTTCCTGGCCCTCAGCAGTTCGCTCTTCCTTTTTTCATTTTTTAGTTTCGGGCTGGCAGTTGCTTTGCTTGAGGAAGTGAGGGGACACCCAGCCAGGGAGGCTGCATGGGGTGGCAGGATGGCTATGGCTGGGCCATCGGCGCTCCCCCAGGTCTCCCAGCTCCCCAGGAAGAGATCTCCCAGTTCCACTCCCTGCAGCACCTCCTGGCCGGTTCTTGCTCTCCAGAAGCTCCCTGGGGACAGACCACTGTGTCTATTTTTCTCCGCCACATTTCCAGTACTTAGCCCAGAACCTGGGGCATGGAAGGCATATATCAGATATCCCTTAGGTTGAGTTGATTCTCATTTGGCTGTCAACTCATTTTTGCTACAAGGTTAACGAAAGACTAAGGTTATGGCTATTAGAGAATAATTTCGGGCACAACCCCTTTCTTGGGGAAAAAAAAAAAGCTTTGTTAACCCAGTAGTAGGCTGTAAGGTTAAAAGGAGTGATGGTATGGAGGTGTGCAGCAGTCCATCAATTGCATCCCCACCCAGAACCTGCGTGTATGTTCACCAGTGGGTCGGTCCCCCAGAGCTGTCTCTCAGGCTCAGGCCTCTGCATCTCAGGTCTCAGGTCTCCTAGGGAGAAGGCAGCTTCGCAGTGATGGATTCTTGTGGGATTTAGATCCTCC
>NW_006383011.1:15645874-15680071 GCF_000327345.1 Myotis davidii | reverse complement strand
GGGCTCGCGAGCCACATGCGGCTCTTTGGCCCCTTGAGTGTGGCTCTTCCACAAAATACCACATGTGGGCGAGCACATACAGTGCGATTGAAACTTTGGGGCCCATGCGCAGAAGTCGGTATTTTGTGGAAGAGCCACACTCAAGGGGCCAAAGAGCCGCATGTGGCTCACGAGCCGCTGTTTGCCGAGCCGCAGTTTGCCGACCACTGCTCCAGACCAACCTTGAATCCCAGGTCCTCTTCTCTGTAGCTGTGACACTATTGGCCAGCAGCTCACCCCTGTGAGCCCCCTCCCCTCCCTGTAAGAGGAGATGATGTCTACCTTGCAGGGTGGCTGTGAGGGGTAGGGATGAGGTGTAGTTGCCCCATATGGCCTGATGCTCAGCCTGTGGTTGCTGAGAGTGATGGCCAGGCCAGCCTGGGCGGCGCCACACCAGTTCAAGGCAGTTGGTGTGGATTCAGGGCCTGCTCTGTGTTCTGATCTTCTGTGGAGGAGAAAGGGTGGATCCGATCGCAGAAAGGTCCGCCTGTGCACCTGGGAAAGCTCTTTATGTGCAACCGAGCGCTGCCGGGTCCCAGCTGGGAAGGGGTGGCGGGGGTGAGCCTTTTGGGAGGTCTAGGCTTGCAGGAAGAATTGGGAAGCAGTAGAGTACCCTGGTTACCTCTGTGGGCCCCGACTTTGAACCGCCAGCGCCCACTTTCCAGCAAGGAGCTTGGCCTCTCAAAACCTGTTTCCTTATTTGTATAAAGGGGATTATGGAGCCATTGGATCAAATCAGAGCTGCTCAGCTCCCAGATAACGGATTTTCTCGGGCTCATGGAGGCTGGGTCGAGCCTGGGACAGACAGCCCGAGGCTCAGGTTGTCCCTTCTGACTTGAGCAGTCCAACCTCGGTCACTTAATCCATGGCCCCTCATCCCACCCGCTGTGTGTGAACATGGCATCTCTCTTCTCTGTAGCATGAAGTGAAAGCTTGGGAAGCATTGGACTAAAGGAGGTCCTGCCAGGCAGAGGGTCCACGGGAGCTCCTATTCTGGGTGGGAAGGAGTGCGGGCAGGGGGGTGTCTCAAATGTGTCTTTTTCTGGATCTCAGATCCCTGCTGTCAGTGTCAGCATGTGGAGTAGGGTTGATAACTAAATTATGGAGTTTTTTCACCCCATAACTGACAACTTGGTAATTAGGAGATATCAATCTGGGGCTGTGTTGCTTGTTGATTTTAATAAAAAGGACAAAAAGTAGGGGAAGGGGCCTTTATTGTTGTTGCAGTTTCTTTTCAAGAGGCTGGTGAGAGCCGAAACCGGTTTGGCTCAGTGGATAGAGCGTCGGCCTGCGGACTGAAAGGTCCCAGGTTCGATTCCGGTCAAGGGCATGTACCTGGGTTGCGCGCACTTCCCCAGTGGGGGATGTGCAGGAGGCAACTGATTGATGTTTCTCTCTCATCGATGTTTCTAACTATCTCTATCTCCCTCCTTTCCTCTCTGTAAAAAAATCAATAAAATATATTAAAAAAAAAAAATAAGAGGCTGGTGAGAAAGTAGTGAACCAGTCCATCCTGGACTCAGGACAGAATTCGGGGTTTAGTCATGATACACTGGTCATTGAGTGGCGTTTTTACAGAGTGCAAAGCATGTTGCATTTTACAGATTGCAATGCGTGCTGCACTTGGGGCTTCTCACCTGCTCCGTAAGTAAAGTGGTTAGCACATGGCCGCCTCGTTTTGTAGGTTTTGCGAGATTAAGTGACTTGCTCAGGCCACACAGCTGGTAAAAGGCCAAGATTACAGGGCAGGCTGTCCAGTCCAGCTCAGGTCCCCGGTTATGTTAAATTACACGAAGCAGCTTGACAGTGTCAGATGTCTCTTTTAGTTGTATATATTCTGTTGTTGAATATTTCATGTGAGAAGTGCATTGCTTTTACAAACAGAAGAGTTGGTGGAGTGGTGTCTGTAAGTGGGACAGTAGGGGCTGCTGCTAAAGTGGCTCCAAGAAAAACTCCCTTCTACCTGGGAAGCTGAGGGTGTTTTGTCAGTTTGTTCACTAACCTCAACTCTTGGTTAAAAAGAGAGAGGCCTGGTGGCTGAATGGCTGGTGAGGGTGTGGGGGAGGCTCGGTGCCATCTGTGTGCAAGTATAGCCTCTTCGGCAGGGCTGCCTCCCTGCCCTTTGAGCTCTCACCCCTGCTCTGCCTGCCAGCCTTCGCTCGGCATTAGCCTGCTGTTTGGGGGCTGCTGAGCAGGACAGCTTCGGCCTGCAAGGGACAGGTGTCTTTTCTGTCCCAAGCAGCTGCCCCAAGTCTTTCTTTTCTCCAAGAGTTCTCTTGTTTAGGTGAAAACTGCCATTTCAAATCTGTTTGTCTTTCTTCCACTTGAATGTGCCCTGGATGCACCCAGAATGTTTTCTGTCGCCTGCTACGCATTTTGCTTGCCTTCCTGGGCTGTCCCCCTTGGCACCACCTCTGCGTGAGCTCCCATTCCTCCTGCCTGGCCAGCTGTCAGGACCAGATGAAAATATTCATGCAGTCAGTCAGCAAACATCCCCAAGCACCAGATCTGGGCTGAGCCCTGTGCCAGGAGCAGGGCTTACAAGACCGGTCAGGCACCGGCCCTGCCCCCAGGAGCTCACAGCTCAGTGAAGGGGCCAACAGTGAGTGATGGGAGAGGAGCGGGTGCCTATTCACTGGGGATGCAGAGGCGGCCTTGTCTGTCCTTCCAAGGAGATGAACAGCTCCTAAGAGCTGAGTGGACCAAGGGGTTCTCTAGGTCAATTTTTGATGGAGAAAGTTGCTCAGATTGGATTCTTACATGTACTAGATGCTTCAGAAGGATTTGACTTCCTGCACTGGTTTTCAGATGTGCAACTCAAACCAACATGTATCGCCAGTGAACTTGTTAGAAATCCGAATTCTTGGGCTCCACCCCAGACTTGAATCAGAAACTTCGAGACATCTCTGTTACAGTGAGCTCTCCATTCCAATGCAGGTGGAGATGTCAGAACTACAGAGGGAGGTCATGAATGTTTGTGTACTTACATACCTCCTCTTAGCAAGCCACCTTCCTCTCCCCTCCTCCAACACACACACACACACAGACAGACACACAAACCCTCACCGTACCCCCTGTCCCTGGAGTGTGAGATTTATTTATTTTTAACCCCTGCCCCACCAAACACACCTCCTTTCTAGTTCGTTGCGCATGGTTGTGACTCTCCATATTTGTTGCAATGAATTGAAGCATTCAGCCTTCCTAGCTCTCCTGGTGATGGGGCCAGGAAAACACAGAAGCAGAACTTCCTAAGCCTCCTTTGGCTCCATTGGTATGCTGTCGGGCCCAGGGCTGTGCACACAGTAGGCTCCATGGGTATTCTTTGCTAAGCCATTTTCTCTCCTGTACATTAAGCAGCCAGACAGGTTGGGGCCCGGGCCCCTCTCTGTTCTCTGTAGCTGAGGTTAGCACTCTGGGTGGTGACAGGCCTGCCCCTACGGAGGATGCCAGAGTGTTTTGTGCTAAATTAGTTCCAGAGCAACAGATGGTGATGAGGTCCTTTTGTTTTAAAACTCCTCAGGCAGGACACCAGGAAAGGTGGGAGGAAGGGCTGTTACTCAGACACCCATCTTGGCAGGAATTACTTCTCTGGCTGTCCTCCTCCATTTCTCCATTCTCCTACACACACACACACACACACACACACACACACACCACTTTAAAATTAGTTCTTCCTTCCATCCTCCTCTCTTCTAAACTGTTTCAGTGTAGAAAAGACATCCGCTTTCAAATGGCCTAATGGTTGGGGTTACAAATGAGTTGGCTCAAAGTGTGCTGCCTCTAAGAGCCACTGCTGAGAAAGAGCATTTAATTCTGATTGTCCAGTTCAATTAAAACTCCATTTGCCCCAGCTTAATTTTCAAATGGCTGTCCTCCCAGGCAGGCTGGTTCGGGGCTCACATGTATGACCTTAAGGTGTTTTTCAGGGACTCCTTGTCCCTGCAGGGATGGGGAAAGGGCTGTGTCTGTCAGGAAGTAGCTCTGTCTCCATCCAGCTGCAGAAAGGGAGAAGGCGCTCCTGAGGTTCTCTTCGGGTTGAACCCCTTCTTTCAGTTCCAACTGAGCAAATTGTCTGTTAGCATTTGGTTTTATTCACGTGTAAATCTTTATTCAGCACCCAGATGGTAATGGGGCACAAAGCACTTAGCCTGAGGTTTGGTGGAGGGGGGTCCCAGTAGGAAACCAGGTATGTGTTGGATTTAGGGAAATCTGCCAGAAAACTTATGGAAAGAACCTTCCCCATGACTTTCCCACCTCCATGTTGGCTTTCTTATCAGTTCACTTTGAAAGGAATTCTGATCTGTCTGTACATGACTGAAAGTCTTTAAAATCAGGTTATAGCCCTGGCCGGTTGGCTCAGTTGGTTAGAGTGTCATACCGCTATGCCACAGCTGTGGGTTTGATCCCCTGGTCAGGGGTACATACAAGAATCAACCAATGAATAAGTGAAACAGCAAATCAATGTTCCTTTCTCTATCTCCCTTCCTTTCTCTCTCTAAAAATCAATCAGTAAATTAAACAATGACATCAGGTTACTGATGGTTGTTCTAGTGCCGTGGTGGGCAAACTGCGGCTCGTGAGCCACATGCGGCTCTTTGGCCCCTTGAGTGTGGCTCTTCCTAAGCCTTAGGAGTACCCTAATTAAGTTAATAACAATGTACCTACCTATATAGTTTAAGTTTTAAAAATTTGGCTCTCAAAAGAAATTTCAATCGTTGTGCTGTTGATATTTGGCTCTGTTGACTGATGAGTTTGCCGACCACTGTTCTAGTGCATTGCTCGTTTAAGCACAATAGAGCTCATTTCTTCACTCAAGGGTCCCGTTAGTAGAAAGGCTGTCAGGGTTGTTTGGTCAGAGTGTGTGTTGTTCTCTAGTAAGTCTGGATCTTTAGGAAGCCTTCAGTGTGTTGGAGGCCAGTGTCCCTCCAGGGTGTCCTGTGGCCCTCTGTTGGAAGCATGGGAAAGAAGGTGCAGAGAATGGGCTCAGCTGCTCAGCTCTGCCTCGATAGGAGGGGAGACTGAACGCTGCCTGCGGCCCTGGTGGAGCCCAGACATCCTGCTGCCTGACCTCGCAGGCCAGTGTGGAAGCAGCCACACCTTGGCAGGCTGGTGTTCATGAAGAAGTGATCACTCAGAATTTCTGGTGGACCAGACTGCTTATTGTATAAGTTTATTCCTCTTTCCTTTTCTATTTTTGTGTATTTTTCTTTTTTAAAATATATTTTTATTGATTTCAGAGAGGAAGGGAGGAGGAGAGAGATAGAAACATCAGTGATGAGAAAGAATCATCGATCAGCTGCCTCCTGCACCCCCACACTGGGGAATCAAGCCCGCAACCTGGTCATGTGCCCCGACCAGGAATTGAACCTGGAATCAAATCGTAATCTCCTGGTTCATAGGTCGATGCTCAACCACCTAGCCATGCTGGCGGGTCCCTCTTTCCTTTTTTAAAAAATTGAAATATAACTCACATTCATTGGATCTTATATATTCACAAAGTTGCACATCCATCAGCGCTGTTTAATTCCAGAATATTCTCATCACCTCCTAAAGAAACGCATTTAGCAGTCACTCTCTATTCCCCTTTCCCTCCAACTCCTAGCAACTGCTAATCCATTTTTTTGTCTTCATGGATTTGCTTCCATTTAAATGGAATCATAGACTATGCAACCTTTGTGTCTGGCTTCTTTCACTTAGCATAATGTTTTCAAGGTTCATTGAAGAATGTGCCATACTTCATTTCTTCTTATGGCTGAATAACCCTTGCCTTCCCTTTGTATTCCCTTTCGTCAGTCTGTGTTAATGGCATCTTGCCCCTGGCTCTAGGAACCATTTTTCAGGTGATGAGGCAGAGAGTGAGGTTCCGCTGGTCATGCACCTGCACGAGTTCACTGACCCCGAGTTCTCCATACCCTGTCCTTTTGGGTTTTCATAGAGGTTTCATTGAGTAGGCACGATTGAGTAATTCATTGGCCATTGGCAATTGATTCAGCTTCAGCCCCTCTTCCTTCTCCTCACATGGTTGATTCTCAGAGCTGTGAAGTTAAACACGGCTGTACTAATGTGATGCGGTTACTTGCTAGAGGACTGGAGGGGCTCTGTTGGGAGCCTCCTGGAGTACAAGAGGGCCAGAACTGGCAGGAGAAGATGAAGGAAGAAATGCAGAACGGTCAGGGAGCTGGTATAAAATAAGCACGAAGGAGGATAAGCTGAGCTCCGGTGCTCAACAACGGGGAAGCCTGCCATGGGATCAGTGCGGGTCCTGGGCAGTGGATGTGTTGGGCTCCGGGGACTTCCTGCAGGGCATTTCTGCTGTGTGCCTCACCTCTCGAGTTTCAAAGAAATCTCTGTTACTCTGTGTGTGTGTGCACATGTGCATATATGTGAGCACTTGCAAGGTTCCAGCTTTGCACGCTTATGGACCTGTATTTTTCTTAAATTCCGGAGAAATTCACACAACATAAAATGAATCATTTACAAGTGTACAATTCAGCCCTGGCTGGTGTGGTTCAGTTGGTTGGAGCATCATCCTGTGCACTGGAAGATCACTGGTTCAATTCCCAATTAGGGCACATACCTAGGTTGCAGGTTCGATCCCCAGTTGGGCACCATCCAATCAATGTATCTCTTTTCTCTCTCTCTCTCTCTCTCTCTCTCTCTCTCTCTCTCTCCTTCACCCTCTAAAAATTAATGAAAAATTTAAAAAAGAATGAAATAAAGCATATAATTCAGTGGCATTTAGTATACAGTCACAATGTTGCAAACCTATACCTTGATCGAGTTCCAAAACATCTTCATCAGTCCAGAAGCTGTGTTTTTCTAAGGGCCTGTTCTGTGGCTGTATTTGCGAACTGCATTAGGTCATCCTGATTTTGCCTGCTTGCCAAGAAGACTTTCTCATCGTCAGATGGCAGATTTCACTGCATGTTGGGCCAAGGAGTGTGGTTTAAGCACTCAGATTCCAAGTGGGTTTGTTAGTCATGGTTTAACTCCTCCATGCAGCTTGGCTGCCGCATCTGGGCATGGAGAAAGCCAGAGTGTCGTTCCTGGGGCCTTCTCTTGTTGTTTGGCCTCTTGTCTTGGTGTATTAAAAGGCCAGTGAGAGACTTTAGTCTTTGTAAGCCTCTTCCCCAGCCTCAAAGGCAGGTGTTAGTTCACAGCTGAGGAGAATGATGTTTCCTCTGGATTTGGCCCATCTATTACTTACAGTTCTGTATTGGCTGACCCCTCCCCTGGACCCTACAATGGGAGGTCCAGGTAACCTGCATTCACAATGCCCAAGGTTCCTCTGTAGGCCAAGTGTTGGAAAGGGTGAGAGGGATACTCCTGGGAAGTGTGAGGCCTGGTTATTACACGTGCCTCCCTCTAAATAGCTAGTCCTGGGTAGCATGTACTGCAGTGTGATTCAGGGACCACAGTATTGCTGATGCGGAGCGGGTCCCTGAACAGTCTTCATGATCTGCAGAGGCAGAACCCAGTGAATGGCAGCTATAAACTGAGCGAGAGAAGGAGGGAGGGAGGAAGGAAGGAAGGAAAAGAGGAAGAGAGAGAAAGCAGAGGATAGCAGCAGAAAGGGGTGAATGAGGCTCCATCTTGGATGATCCAGGGACTACTTCTTTCTGGTTGGACTTCTTAGGCCATGTGCCCACAGAGAACCAATGACTTTGGTAGGTTGGGGACTGGGGGAGGGGGCAGGGAATGAGTCCCTTGGATAACCCAGAGACTACTTCATTCTGATTGGACTACTTAGCTCATGAGCCCATTTGAGAACAAATGCCTTTGGTCAGGGGGTGGGGAATGAAACTCTATGATTGGCTTAATCCAAACAGGAATTCTTTTAGCTATTAGGGGCATGTGTCTGGATGAAGGAGTGATGGGGTCCTGAACAAATTCAGTTTGGGGAAGAAGAAGGAAATAGGAGAAGGATGCTTCGTTGACAGCCAACAATATTCCTTCATACTTAGGTAAAATAAATGTCAAGACAATGAGTAGAAGGCAGAGGTAAAAATAGTAGCAGGAACTACAATGCTGGAAGTGTGCCCACTCTGAGGCTCTCCTCTTTAGAGCGCCCATTATTCAGGCAGGTGAGTTGGACCCATTGGTGGACCACAGAATAGCCCTGATCGCAGGAGGCCGTTTGATTCTTGGCTGAATGTGGTGACGGCAACCTGAGAAATTAGCCTGTTCCTGGAGAAGTCAGGTACCCGACGCACCTTCTCCAGCTTTGTACCTGGTGAAAGGAGGTGCCGGCCAGCACTGTGCAAGCCACCCATGATCTGGCTGCAGTTGGTCTTTCTGATGTCACCTTCCCACATGCTACCCTCATTCACTCAATAAGCATTGAGTAGCAGTGACTATAAGCCAGGCTTTGAAGAAGAGCCCCCTGCTCTCAGGGAGTCCTGTGCAGATTACAGAGAAGAAAAGAGGCAATCCTATTACAGCGTAAGAAGGGGAATGACAGAAAAAGCCTGGGGTGCTGCAGAAGTACTTAGTGATACCTAATCTAAATGGAAGGTTTGTTGGATGAAGAGATTTCTAGACCAAAGCCTGAGAGACGAGGAGGAGCTGCCCAGGTTCGGACATGTGGACAGGGAAAGGGCAGGGAGGCTGGCTGGGCAATAGACTCACGTGCTGTGTGTTTGGGGTGGATCCTGAGGACTTCCGGGGGTCCGGCTGGAGCCTGATGGCGTGGTGATATCTTTTACCGAGCCGGTGAACACAGGAGAAGTTGCAGATTTGAAGGGGAATAAATTTAGTTCAGAAATGTTGAACTTGAGATTCTTCTGGTTTAGCCAAAAGGAGGCATCTGGAGCAGGAGCCTGGACCTCAAGAGGCAGAGAGCTCCTCCAGATACACTTTTCTGACAGTTTTCTCAACATCTCAAGCTTAACATGTCCAAACTGGCTTCTGGCGTTTTCTCCCTAATGTGCTTCTCCACCCTCAGTCTTCCCCATCTCCCTGTCGAAGACAAGCCCCGTGCAGCTACATAAGCCGAACCCTGGATTATTACAGAGACTTCCCTGACCTCTAGCCACACTTCCAGCCCATCACTCAAGCCTGAGTTTACTTCCAGAATTTATCTAGAACCCCCCATTTCTTTAGCTGTCACCTGCTGCCACTCAATCCAAGCCACCATGTTCTCACCTGAATTATTGTAATACTCTCTCTCTTTGTACTCCTGCCCACCTCTAATTCATTCTCCACAAAGCAGCCTGAATTGCCTTTACAAAAAAAAAAAGTAAAAAACTCCCCAAATTACATGACTCCCGTTTTTGCCACCTTTTGGGTGACTTTCCATTGCAGTAGGCTCTGATGATATAAGACTGCTGGCTCTCCAACCACCTGTCTCCCTGCTCTCCCCCCACACTCCCCCACAGAAGCCAGGGCTTTTGTGCCTCAGGCTGTTGCACTCACTGTCCTGTATCTGGCTCCGTAAACCCTCCCTCAGATCTCAGGTTAGTTGTCTCTCCCTCTGAGAGGTCATCCTGGTGATCTCTCTCCTAGAACCCGGCTCTTTTCCTTCATCACACGTATTTCAATTTGCATTTAGAGACCTTTTTGTCCCTATTTGTTGAATGCCTAGCTCAGCGCTTCAACCAGATCCGACTCATCCCCTCTTTTATAACAAATGTTTCTCCTTTACTTATCCTTGAGTGAAATCTACAAGTAATATAACCTCTCTAATGCACCTGATTTTAAATCAATATAACATCCTAGCAGCAATAGGAAAGAGAAATAAAAGGGAAGTGATTCATCATAAAAGATATTTATTTCAGTATTAAACTCCTAAGTTTTTAGAGCTGAGTTCTCCAGAAATTAGAATGAAGTGGTCAGATGCCTATGCCTAGGGGTAGAATTACCACGAATTATAACAGCTACAGATGTTGACTAACAGTTGTGGTTTATTGGTGATTCAGTTATTGAGAGCAGTATTGCCGGTGGTGTGCAATTTTCTATAATGGTAAGCAACTCCTGTAATGTTTTAAACAAAATAAAATACAGCCTATTTTTTCTCTTTCAATTTGCACTGAAATTACCTTCCTAGAAATTCATTAAAACTGCAAAAAATACTTTGTGCTTTTACGTGCACCAGAGTTAGATTCTAGACTCAAGTAATTATAAAAGGGTTTTCCATGCTCATCAATGCCAGACGGTACACTCACCAGTCATGCACACAGGTTATGGTAATACCCTGGCTCGCCGAACGCCGATAGGGACACCATAAAAATACCGTTTCACAGCTGAACTGAAGAGTGTGTGTGTGTTGGGGGGCGGGCGGGGTGGGGGGGGGGCAAATATTTAAAAAGTTTCTGGAAAACAGTTACCTCTTAGGAATTTATAGCACTTTAAAAAATTCATTTTCCTCCCCCAATTTTCATCCTTCATTCATGTTGACTATCAAAAACACTCCCACATTTTTCAAACAGCCTAGCGGGACACAGAAGCACTTCCCTAGTTGGGAGGCACTTGCCTTCTGTCACATTGGGGCCAGGCCCTGTCTGTTTTTCACTAGAGCATTCACCGTGCTCAGCCCTGAGCTGACAGATACTTGTTAGAAAAAATGAATGAATGAATATTCCATCAGCATGAATTTGTGCCAAGAAAGTTAGAAAAGGAGTAGACCGCATGGAAGTATGACCTGACATTTACCTTCTGTCTGCGTGCCTTAGGCCAGCTGACCTCTGTTTTAGTGAAAGAGACTGGTCATTATAGCTCCAGACAGTGTAGAGTTTCAGCTCTAAATCCTTTACCACGGAGGGAAGTCATCTCACCACGCACAGAAGAAACTGCGCTGGCTCCGAAGTTATGGTTTGTCTTTTTTTGGCAAGTCAGGCTTGTCTGTTGCTCAGAACACTTGACCAGCTCTCTCATTTATCTTCACATGTGTATGCTATATTTATTCTCCCCTCACAGATGGGGAACTACAGCTTGCCCGAGGGCCATATTTAGCTAAGTCTTGATCCCCTGCCTTGTGGGGTCAGCTTAGATAAAACAGAATCCTAAAGCTTGATTTTTTACCCAATCGGTTAAATCTCCTCCCACATTAAATCTGTTACTGAGGCTGTTCACTAGGGTAAAAAGTGTTCTTTTGAGCATTTTTAACCACGTAATGTGGTGATCGAGCTCAGCCCCTCCTTTTAGAGAAGGGGAAGTGCTGGTTCATAATGGCACTGTGGACAAGGGCTGGGCCAGTGCTCTGGCGGATTGTACATTTCAACTTTCCTTTTCCTCCAGCCAACCTACCCAGGAGTTAGGGTCAGTCAGGCAGTCAGAAGGAAGATAGGGATGGGGAAAAAAGCCAAAGATTTGGTTCACTAACTTCTAAATAATTGGTAAATCAATGGAGCCTGACTTATTATAAATTAAAATATATGAAAATGACAGTTACTGAAATTTAGAAGCTAAAACTTCAATTTCAAGAATTCTTTTACTGAAAGCTGATCAGGCCAGTGATATATACATAAATACCATTTCACAGCTGAACTGAAGATGAGGGAAAACAAAACAAACAAACAAGCCAAATATTTGAAAAGTTTTTGAAAAACAGTTACCTCTTAGGAATTTATAGCACTTAAAAAAATTCTTTTTCCTACCCAAATTTTCCTTAGTTCTGGAGTATTAGGAGGTGGTAGGCAAATTCAATACACTCATCACTGATGTATTTGGAACCAAACTTATCAAAATGCTGCCCAAAGGAACATAACCCAGCTTCCGTGAAAAACACAATTATTGTTAAGGGGGTGAAAAGTGATATTTTCATTTCACGAAGTCAAATGTAAAATGAACTCAAAAGTGACAGGATCACACAAAGGAAATGATGTTTCATAGACGGTTATTACTAAGAATTATTGTCGGGGTTCCAGTGTTTCAGGAGCCATGCCTGATACCTATTTTGGGCTTCTCACAAGAAACAGATGGAGATTACTACTGTGTGCTTTGGAAGTGACAAAGTTGTTCCTTTATATACCACAAACCACCAGTTGTCAGGGGCATCTCTTAAGGTAGTTAGAAGCTGTTTTAAACTTTAGAAGTCTGGGCTTGTCAGTTAAAGAATTATTCCCCTGTGGTCCCACATTTTATCTTTCAAGGTTGTTACAGAGGAAACCTCTTGTAGGTTTTGATAAATGACTATCTCTTAAAGTAACATGCTGGATTATTCGGGAGTACATAATATGTTCTTAGGGAACTGTATAGCCTTCAAAACATTTGTCACTGATGTTCTCCCATTTTACAGACAGAGAAACTGACTGCCTAAGAAGTATGTGACTAGGCCAAGGCCACATAGCTAGTAGGTCATATATGAGCCAATCCCCTTCATTCTGTAAGGCCACTTCCTCTAAGAAGTCTTTTAGCATCCCCTAATTACCACTCTTGGTATTTACCACATTCTGACATGTAATATAGTGTTCAGCCATATTTGTCTCCATTACCATGAACTCCCTTAGAACAGGGACTGTTATGTTTGTGTGTCTCTCCACCTGTCAAATTCTTCCTCCTCCATCCTGACCTTACGCCTGTTCCCACACCAGGACTGAAATTTCTTTTCTTCTAGGCTATGGCTTTGAGGTCTGCAAAGTTCTAGTGAGGTGCACGAGCACATAGTGGGTACTATTATTGCTCATTTGAGCTGGTTGCCTTGTTTTTAACATACAAGTATCTTATGACAGAGCTTTGCAAATGTATTAATTATAAGGGTGTTATATAAATCAAATATGATCAGAATCTTGTTCTTCATTTCCCTAATGATTGCACTTCACACTATTCTGGACACATAGTAGGTGCTTATTAATTTTTTTGGGGGGGGAGGGGCGGGGTTAAGCATTTATATGTTCACTTGACCAGTTTCCACTTTTATTTTTCCCATTATTATATATGCCTATCATTTTATATGTCTATATCTTGAACTCCCAACTAAACTGTAAGCTCCAGAGAGGACAATTATTCCTTGTATTTATGTCTCCCAAGCAGTGTGATCTCAATAAATTTTTGCTAATTGATGTTAGGTGACCGGTGTGTGATAGCATACCAGTTAACAAAGCATGGGAGGGGCTGTGTTATCTGATGTGAGTGGGTTTACTTAAAATTCATGTTTGGATATGTATTTTAAATAGGCATACACATGCTAAAAAAATATGTCTTTTAAAGAGAATTCACTAAAGTAGGAGAGAGCACCAGGTCCACATGAAGGGGACAAAGGTCATTTCCAAGTGCGGATGGTCATGGGCACTGCTGGCTGCCTATACATGGAAAGGGATCTCCCTCCTGATGGTCACTTGCTGCAGTTCTGTTACACCTAAAGGTCTTTTCTTTCCTCTCAGAACACTTTTATTCAGCCTCTTTTTGTCTGAGGATCCTTGTCAGGTTGTAAGTGTGTGATATTTTTCCAGGGTTAAGGCTGTCATCATCACAGATCAAAGACTCTTGACAAAAGCCGAGAGCTTAATCACTAAGCTTCCAAAAGACATTTCTAAAAAGATTTGACACTTCTGGTACTTAGCCAGTTGGTCAGAAACTAAAGCTTTTACTAAGCACTCTAATAATCCTGATGATCAAACTCATGATTGTTTTTCATGTTTTTGATGGAAGACCAGTTATCTTTAATATGGTTTTCTCTACTCCTGAGAAGGTTCCATTTACCATGCTGAAATGTCTAAAACTCTATCTTCTTTTAAAGAATTAAAATATAATTGGTTTGTTAATTAAGAAGACCACTAGAGAGTTGTCTTTGGGAAGTTACTGACTTTGATATGTGGCTATTTAAAATGAAGGGCAGTTGTTCCACATTTAACTTTCTTTGTGTTGTCACATTTAAACTAAATAGCTGGAAATGAACTGTATTCATCCTCAAATCCAGAATTTCACCGTTAAGTTCACTCAAGATACTGCACAGTGGATATAAACCATTTTATATGATGCAGGGTACAGGATGCATAGGAGATAATTTATTTTTTTTAATATGCTATTATTAGACTTCTAATTACTCAGGCTAGATGGAAGCAGAAGGCTCTCATTCTTATAATAACTGCCAATTATTTAGTTGGAGAGTACAGGCAGAGTTCATTTTAGGTAGTTCAGACTTCAGAGGTAACATTTGTTGTTAAGGCGTTCTAAATATACTTGTCTTTGCCTTGTGTTTTTATAACCCCAAATCCTTCACATTTTAACAAAATCTGCAATTTAACAGATATCTAGAAGTGATTAGTCTAATTTCTTTCCTTTGTGCCACACGTCTCTCATTGAGGAAAGTCAGGCCTCACTATGATTATGAAAGCAAACATACAATACTTACGTTCTGTAGAATATTTGCATTAATATTATTAAGCATATCCAGAGAATTGTGCATTCATTTTCTTTTTATTCTTTGCAATACCCTTCTAGAGAAAGAGTGCATATCCAATTTCCCAGATGAAGTAAATGTGCTTGAAAAGTAAAATTTCATTTAGAAATCTCATTTGTTTTTCTTAGAAATATATATATATGGTTACATTTTGAATAGTCTTAAGGCTCTGAGTCCTCAAGTGACTAATTAGTACAGTAATAATATTCTCTTTTATTAATCTGAAAATGATGCTGTCCTCAAGAGACCTCAGTTTGATTTGTGTGTTTTGATGTCAGTGTAGAAATTTTATTTCTCACTAAAGGAGTTTCTTCTCCGTGGTTGGAGAGAGATGCAAAACCAGGTCTGGAGTGGGACCGCTGTGATGCTGTGTGGCTTTATGGAGGATAGAAGAGTCAGTTTCCCATGGGATGAAGAATTTATGTGCAAGCATTGGAGATTTTTACGTGCATGGCACTATGCTGAGGGATTGAGTTGCATTCTTTCATTTATTTCTCATAATCCTATGAGATAGTATCCGCATTTCTAATTCTGTGAAAATTGGAGATCTAAATATGGACGAGGAGAGGTTTTGAACAAGAGTGTCCCATTCCCTGAGCATGCCACGTATTCTCTCTGAATGTAGAGTTGCGGGGTGGATGCTGAGATTAAATGCTGTCACCTCCCCCCTTATTAGAATACTAGAGGTCCGGTGCATGAAAATTCATGCACTGGAGGGGGAGTCCTTTAGCCTGGCCTGCCCCTCTCACAGTCCGGGAGCCCTTAGGCTCAGTCCCTGACACAGTAAACTTTCAGTACATGTTAGTTATTATAGATGGTAACACTTATACTACATCTAGCTATAATCAATTCTTCGTGCAGACTTTTCAGTGAAAGATGTTTCCAGTGACAGCTTTAGTAATCGCAATATATTTTCTCCAAGTTTCATTGTAATTGTCAGTGATCTTGTCATATTTTTACCCCACTGGTGTTCAGACTTCAAAAGGAGAAATAACAAAAACAAATGGGCATTATCTTGTTTTATGTAGCGTGCCATACATTTCACTTGTGGAATAGTCCTAACATGTGTCTTTGACCATGTTAATGTAATGGACATATTAGAGTAAATTAAAGAAATAGAAATAATTGGGTTTTTCTTCCTTCCTTAGGAAGACTATGATCGTCTGCGGCCTTTATCTTATCCAATGACTGATGTCTTCCTTATATGCTTCTCTGTGGTGAATCCAGCCTCATTTCAAAATGTGAAAGAGGAATGGGTACCGGAACTTAAGGAATACGCACCAAATGTACCCTTCTTATTAATAGGAACTCAGGTATGTCTGCTTTGATCTTACCCTTTTCAGAAAACTCTCTCTGGTCTGTCTTGTGGTGTTGCTCTCAGACCAATGGTCCTGAGGTTTAGCAAATAATATGCGTGTTTAAGCTCAGTTGTAAGTTATAAGAAAATCTATCACATTTTTTGAAAATACAGTGCTGAAAGAAAGCAATTATCTTAGTTGGTTTAAAAAATTAAGATCCTTTGTTTAATCTTTTACTAGTATGTGGGAATTAAGTGGGGCTCCATGCTTTGATTCATCTTTAAAGACTTGTAATTATTATGGGATATTATTGACCTTTCTTCATTAGATTGATCTCCGCGATGACCCCAAAACTTTAGCAAGACTGAATGATATGAAAGAAAAGCCTATATGTGTGGAACAAGGACAGAAACTAGCAAAAGAGGTAATGGAACCTTCACAGAATTTACAAATAAGTGTAAAAACAGCTAAAGTAATACTAGAAGCTGACATTTATTGTGCACTTACTGTATGTCAAGGCACTGTGCTGAGCGCTTTCCATGCATTATCTCATTTAATCCTTGCACTGACTCCGAGGTAGGTCTGACAAGCTCCCTATTTTATAGAACAGAAAACGGAGGTGTGGCGATGTCAGGTAACTTGAAAGGTCCCACAGGTAATAATGGCAGAGCTAGGTTTTGGTCAAGGCCTGACTCCAGAGCCAGACTTTTATACCACCAACAATATTTTCTTAATAAGTCATGTGTAGATAGAGGCATCATAAAAAGGTGCTGATCTTTCAGCCCTTCTTAATCACTTAAATATTGGTACTGCGCCAGATCAGGCTCTGTCATCAGTTAACACTCATGGAGTAGGTAGTGGAGTGGCATTGGGCGACAGATTAATCTGCAGTTAAAAACAAAAATGATAGCTAGGTTTGAAATAAATGAGTTGAGTTTTCTTCCAATCTTTTTATGAAAGATATGAAATAGTAGCATTCTAAAAAAGATCTAACTGTGATGCACATAATATCCTTTAACTTGTATTTTTCCTCATCCCAAAGCTAGGCTTACTTTTTTCTCTATTGGGCCCAAACATTATTGGATTCTATTTTTTCGATGTGACTTTAATAGGACTTTGGTGGAAACAGATTCTAATAAGCTCCTTTAAAATGTACTATCAGGAGGCAAAAGAAAGCAAGAAAAGTTTTGGGAGGACAATTTTTCCTACAGCAAAAGATAAATAGCTTCACTAACAAATGACTTTAGAAATTTCATATATTCATTTTGTGATCTTGGGGAGAAAAGGAATTTCTAAATGACACAAAGTCATAAATGAAATATTGATGATTTAACTACATAAAAATGTAATACATCAAATGCCAGGAATAAAATTAAAAGTCATATAACAAACTTGACACGTATGGCAGAAAAATAAATTAATATGCTTAGTACACAGGAACCCCTTGCATATGAATTAATCAGACAAAGAATTATATGCCCAATAGAAAATCAAGCTAAGAACATCAATAGAAAATTCACCAAAAAATGCAAATTGCCATTGAAGATAGAAAATATGTTAAAACTCCTTAGTAGCCAAATGTAAGTTCGATTTTCACCTATAAAGTTGGCCTAAAAATTGAGAAATGAATTACAATAACCCCTCTTCCACGGGTGCAAGGAAATGAGCACTCTATTGTACTGTTGGTCGTTGAGTAAAAACAGTCTTGATGATATGCAAAAGCCTTAAAGTCATGCACACTCTTGTTCAAGCAATTCCATATGTTGGAATTTATCCAAAGAAAATTATTTGGATGTTCTTAAAGAGATGGCTACAAAGTTGCTGCATTGTTTATAAAGGCAAAAAAATAAAAAAAAACCCGCATCTATTAAAAATTTATACTAATATATCCATTGAGATGTTCAAATTTATTATGTATTTTAAGAAAAAAAAGTGGTTGCAAAAAAATATGATCCCATTTTTAGGCTTCTCAGCAGCATTTGGCACAGTTGATTCCTTCATGAAATACTTTCACTTGGCTTCCTCGAATGCTCTCTCTTTGGTTTTTCTCCCCGCTTGTCGGCCTTTCCTCTATCCCTTCATCTCCCTGTCTCAGAATGATGGAGGGCCCAGGGAGCAGCATTCAACTCCTTGGACATTTTTTCTTCTATATCTATACCCACATTCATTCTCCAGGCTTAGGTGAGCTTCTATCAGTCTTGTAGTTTGAACAATCTTCTACTGAAGACCCCCAAATTGCTATCTCCAGCCTGAAACTCTTCCCTAAACTCTAGACTTGCTTATCCAGCCATTCACCCGACCAGTCCATCTTGATGGCTAAGCATCTCAAAATTAACATGTCCAAAACAATTCCTAATTTTACCCTCCAAGCCTGTCCTCCCAGTTACGCAGGTCAAAATCCTTGAACTCACACTTGACCTTGTTGTTCTTACATAATGCTCTACCTTCATAATATATCTAGAATCCAAATGCTCCGCCTCTTCTATCAGTCAGGTTCGGGCCCCTCCATGTCTAGCCTGATTACTGTGCGTTTCTAACTCACCTTTCCATTTCTCTCTGTGCCCTGTGTTAACCTGTGCTCAACACAATATCCCGAACGAGTGTTAAAATATAAGCCCCATCAGATCACTGCTCTGCTCAGGATCCACCAGGGGCTCCCAAGTCACGCAGTCAAGGCCAGAGTCCTCACTGGCCCCTGGTACCTCTCTGCCTACTCAGGCACATGAGCTCCTTGCTGTTCCCTTCTGCCTCAGGGCTTGGAATTTTGCTGCTCCCTCTGCCTGGAATGTTCTTCCCTCTGGAACATTATTTATTCTTTCTCCTTTCAGATCTCTGCTCAATCACTTTGTCAATGAGACCTTGCCTTGATTTCATCCCTACTCCTTACCTATCTCACTTCTCCATTTTTCTGCAGACCACATAATACCCTGTGACATTCTACCTCTGTATTTATTAGTTCATGGTCTTCTCCCTTTAAAATGGAAGCTTCAACAGTAGAGACTTCTTTATTCCTTATTATATTCTCTCATTTGGCAAATAAAAGTGCTCATTACATTTTCAATGAATGAATGGTTTCCCCCAAGGTAGAAGCCAAAGTCTTTAGAGTGGCCTCAAGGCCACCTCACTGACCTCATCTCTTGCCACCCACCACCCTCCCCTGACCCGCACTCACTCGCTCCTGCCACTGTGGCTTCTTTAGCGTTCCTGGATCGCTCCAAGCAAGCGCCTCCATCGGGGCCTTTGCACCTGGGCTCCATCTGCCTAGGTATGCTTCCTCTAGTTATCCCTCACTGCTCAAATGTCACCTTGTAGAGCTTTCCGACCACCACCACCGCCCTCTGCTCTCCCCATCTTCCTCACTCTGCTATCTTTTTCTCCAGAGCATGTGCCATCCCTCCTTTGTCCCTCCCCCAGAAGCTAAGCAAATGTAAGCATCACACAGCAGGGACCTGGCTCAATTGTTTAGTTCATTGACAGTATCCCCAGCACCTAAAGCAGTGCTTGGCATAGGGTAGGTACTCAGTAAATGTTTGATGAAACAATTATTCCCAAAATGTCTGGAAGGATACATACAGTACTAGTAACTTAACAGCTACCTCTGAGTATTTTGGTTTCATTCTTTTTGCATAGCTACTACTATATTTTTAATGTTCCTTATAATGGTGTCTGTGTCATACCAGTTGTGGAAAAAGATTTTATGTATTTGTGTTTCTTCTTTTTCTCCCTCCCAGATAGGAGCGTGCTGCTATGTGGAATGTTCAGCTTTAACCCAGAAGGGATTGAAGACTGTTTTTGATGAGGCTATCATAGCCATTTTAACTCCAAAGAAACATACAGTAAAAAAAAGAATAGGATCAAGATGTATAAACTGTTGTTTGATTACGTGAGAAACATTTTCAGTGGCCAACGAAACTGTCCATTTCTCTCTAAGAAAGCATATGAAATGCTACAGCTCTACCCAGACCTCTTATAAATACTGAAGCAGTTTAAAACTTGAATGAGAAACAACCCTGTCCTCAGAATTCTATAAAGTTCATTAAGAATGTTTCTTAAAGGTCCAAGAAGCAGCAAACAGCATCTGAAGCCACAATCTATTATAAATACTTTATTTCAACTAGAAGGTACAATCTCTCAGGGGTTTCATAGTTTAAAAAGCTACAATCACATCATGTAACTACATAAAAAAACAGTGCTGTAAATGGGACTGCCTGGCTTAGACCATATACATTTCTACACAGTCTTTATGGAATCTGCACACACAAAAAATCTTCCTTTGTTCCACTTAATTGTTCTTGTATGTAAGCTGCTTTCTGTTCCAGTATATCCAGAGCGGTGAAATAATGAGGCCAGCCACATAACCAAAGGTCGCTCCGAGCGTGCAGGAGATGGGCCACACCTGAGGAGAGAATGTATGAGATCAAAGAGAATGAATGTTTTATTATTACTTGAGCACAAGTTAAGTGTAACCTAAATATTTCTATATTAAAGCTTAATGTGCTTTCTTAAAGAATGCCAAAAGTGTAATAAGATCATAACTGCATTTACCACAAACACTAAAAAATGTACACGTTTTAGTTAATGTGCATTCAACTGTAACAAGGCTTCTGGCGACTGTAGATTTAGTTTGATGCTCCCAAACTGCATGAGACACATGCTAAACTTACAAATTAAAATTTTGGGTCAGACTTTGTCATAATCTTGGACTCAATTTAGCTCTCTCAAGTTGGTAATTTTGTTTGTGAATTTCCAAATTGGCTTGTATATCAAATGAAATGAGAAGTGTGTATGATGACCAAACCATATGAAACTTTAAATTGTGTTAAGGAGAAACGACCTAGAATTATAAGCATGTTACATGCAATTTATAACAAAGCAATTGCTTCCATTATAAAACTGATGTTACCTTTCAAATAGATATTGGAACCCTAGTAGAAGTTACAGAACTACAACTTAAGTCAAATGCCCAGAGTGTAAGTTAAACAAAATACCAGCTTCCAGACACCCATTCTGTTCCAGCCACATTACATTTCACAATATTACACCAAGCCAGAAGTAAATAATGTTCATTTATTCCATCTACAAACAGTGCGTGTTGGTCCCTAGGTGAAAGGCCCTGTTTTTAAAAACTTCATGTTATCTGTGAAGCTTATTTGGCAGACTTGAGCCACTTCTAACCTTTCTCTGGGGGAACAGGCTAGAGAACCGTGTTAGAGGTGAACCATTTTATTACCATCTGTTACCTATTTAAGTTTCTGCTGTGGATCTGCCTTATTCCACATACCATGCAACAGACAACAGAGTTAGACAGTTTCAGTGTGAACAAACCAATGCAGTTCAGAAAGGCATAATCTCATCCATGCATTTCCCCCGCCCCCACCCAGCCTTTTCTACATTTAAACTTGCTGTTGCCTAAATTATGATTTTGTCTTTGGTAGGCTCCTGTTAATTTCCATGACTTGAGCTTATAGCTATGTCTACTGCATAGATTGGTTAATGGAACATTAAATTTTTATACTTGAAAATGACAGCCTTAAATACTCATATTAGTCACAAATCTAGGATGCACTGGCTTGTCTGTGAGCTTTGTAGAGATTTTTTAAAAACATAAGCATCATCTTCCACATTGAAGAGTCTACTGGGTAACTAGTCAGGAGCTTTCTCTCAGAACTGGACAGTGGATGTCTTCTTTCTCCCATGAAGCGGTAGTTCATATTAAGTACCATGGCCTTATGTATGCTTAAAAGGAATCTCATGTAATGTTCTTATTTACTTTTGGTTTGCTGGTTTTAGATAGAACTGAAAGGAATTGTATAAATCAATTAGTATATTAGCTAAGTTGTCCAACACATGGTATAAAGGAATTAAGACAGTAAGGTATTATGCATTTCCAACCTGTCTTTGGGGATTTGATAGGAATTTACTTTTTCTCAAACTCATATCCTTGAACTCACACTTGGTTTTGTTTTACTAGCCAATGAAAGTTAAAATCTAGAATTTGTCCTACCCTAAGAGAAATAGACTTAGGAACCTGGAAACACAGTTCTGTCATCACCTGTTTCATGAATGGGCCTCAGTTTCCTCATCTATAAATATGGACGTAGAACAGGTGATCTCCAATATCACTCACTTTTATCAACTCTTACGATTCTCTTCTTCACAATTAACAATGGTTGGCCATTACCTTTTCAGCTTCACATTTTTATTTTCAGCTTCACATTCTTAAGATGGTACAATCCTGTGCATAGATTACTAGAACTTTAAGCAAAGATGATTGTATCATCCAGACCTGAGGTGCCTTAGGTACTCTACTGACCTTGATGGGGTTTGGAGTTTCCCATTGCTTACTAAGAGCCTTTTCATTGCTTTGGTTCTTGAGTATTTCTTTTTGCAAAGTCCTCCCTGCCACTTTACCTAAAAACCAAAGATTTGTTTTCTAGTCATTTGTTTTCAGATTGTAGAAAATTGCCTTCTTTCCAGAAACACATCTTCATTAGGTCTTCATAGAAATTCAGACTAGTCACTGAACAACTAATTCAAAGAAATGAAATATCTGGGAAATAAAATACTTCAAAAATACCTTAGTGACTTGAATTTTACTAGTGAGTGCAAATACACTGCTTCAAATAAGGTCACCTATGAATGAACTTAAACTTAGTTAATATTTTTTATATATAATCAGTTCTGAAGTTCTTAAAAGTAATTTTAGTGGCTCCCTGAAATGTTATTTAACACTTTGCTAACTTAACCCTCATTCTATCTCTAAGGGTACATTTTAGGTTAGCCGATTTCGAATGATCATATTTCCAGAAGCAGAGCCTGAATTATGGTTTTTATTGTGAATTATCTTAGTTACTTTAGACATTGCTTCCATTTGATTTTTAATTATTAATTTTAAGTACCAAATTAAATACTGCTTTGTTGGTTGTTGCTGTTTAAGTGATTGTTAATTTAACAGTGTCCCATCTTAACACATGGGGTTGCAAATAAAATAACATGCATAGTTTACTAAATATGTAAAGCATTGAACTTCTTACCTTAGTAGTTTAATTTAACACCCTGTGTAAACATTTGGGATAATACTCTTTCCTCTGTTTCTCATGCTGTGAGTCTATTCATCATTGGCCAAGTGTAAGCATCTGCACTTTGTTAAAAAGCATGCTGTCCAAGAATAGGGAGAAATATAACCCCTTGGGAATTCCAGCCAAATTCCAATTTGGGTTACTAAATTCTATTTTAATCACTTCGTAATTTCAGTGTGGCTCTTTGTTTCTAAACACATACAGACATTCACACACACATTCTTTAAGCAGTTGCTGTACATCACCTCCGGTGGAATGCCAGAAATGAAATAAATATCGTTTAAAAAGTTTTGTCTAATGAGGAAGTAAAGCTTCTTGAACATTTATTAAATGTCTCAAGAAATCCATGCCTTCAGCAAATTAAAATATTGGACTGTGAGATTGTTTCCTAGTGATGGATCAGACTTTCTTGAGTGATCCTTAATTGTAACATGGTCACTTTTTAAAGAGAATTTCTTTATACAAGGGTAACTTCCCTGATTTTTGTAGACCAAGATAGGGAATAGCAAACGGAGTAGTTGAAGGGAGTTGGGAGAGGTTGCCCACTAATAATGTTTTTTCTCGAGCAATTTCTTAACATTTTTACAATTGTTTTAAAAAATTTAAACCTATACTATGGCAACAGAATTCATATTAACCTGTCAAATAATCCTATCTTAATCATGTATTTCATAACTAGATCTTGAAGTTTGTATTTAAAAACTATTTGCTTGTCGCACATATAAAGATGTTTCTATTTAACATTCTTCATGCCTAAAAGTACCCAAAACAACACATGGTATCATCTACTGAACAGACGATTCACTGCATTGCTACAAATATTTCTCCAAATTGTAGTAATCTGAGATGGCTATGTATAAGTAATTATCTTGTTTTGTTTAAGGAAAATTGAAAACTCAAAGACATCCATGTAAAGGAAGTCATTCACAAGTCTTTGCCACCAAAATGACCGCCATCTTTTTATCCAATTTTTATAAGTTTAAAAAAATTTTAAATCATAAAATAGAGAAAAAAACAACCCTGTTGCATAACAAAGATAATACAATGTACGTAGGTAAAATTATTAAAATTAACGTTACAGGGGAGGGAGTGGGGTGGATAGAGGTGAGAAAGAGTATAAGGGGGATAAATGGTGATGAAAAAAATAAAAATAAAGGAAAAACTAGCAAAAAAAATTTTAAAAAATGAACAGTTACATCATGTGAAGAAAGTATCTTACTTAGTGTACTATTATCATTTATACCAAATAATTCATGTTTTTCACCACTTAGAAAAGGTCAGTGTTCTCTTAAAATAATCAGCTTTAACAATGGCCTAATAGTATAGGTTCTGGGTACATGGCATCTGGAAATTTCTCAGAAATAAAACAATTTCATCCTTCTAAGATAAAAAATTATTAATAAATAACAGTTATAATTTTGTGTTTTCTCTGTTAAACAAACTGATATATTTCTGGTTGAAAGGCGCTTCAAAATTACACAAGCTTATTCCCACCTGAAGACCACACTGCTCTCTCTGATCAGGCATTGCTGTAGAACTCTGCTCATTTTAGGAAAGCGAAATGTTCTAATATATCTATGTAGTCTTTGATTTTTTTAGTTGATTTTTTTCTTTTAGAGAGAGGAAGGGGGAGAGAGAGAAACATATGAGAGAGACACTGATCAGTTGCCTCCCATACTCGTCCCGACCAGGAATTGAACCTGCAACCTGAGTATGTGCCCTGCCTGGAAATCGAACCCACAACCATTTCAGTGTCCAGGATGACACCCCAGTGAAACTGAGCCACACCACCGGGGCTTATCTGATATTTTTCAAAGCATGTTCTGAGTAGTACAGAATAGGGATTAAGAACACTGGTTTTTACATTAGACTGGATGAGTCTCAACTCTGCCATTTGTTAAATAAGTGACTCTGGGCAAGTCACCTAATCGTTATGTGCCTTGGTTTCTCATCTGCAAAATGAGGATCATCACAAAACTCACCTCCTGGAGTTGCTGTAATGACTACATGAGAGAATGCACTATGTGGAATTTACAACCACACCTATAACAGTACTTGTCACACAGTACAAGTGACTAATACATGTGAGCTATACTTGATGATAATCTTTTAGTTCATATTCCTAATGGGTACATACAGCATGGGGAAAAAGTAGGTTTACAGTTGTTTGTATGGAAAATAATACAATAATGAACAAATAAGAATAAACTTTCATGAACTCACAACTGTAAACCTACTTTTGCCCCATCCTGTATAAGTTTTTACAATACAGAAAGTCATCATTCCACAAATCTTTACAGCTGAGATTTCTAAAGCTGCTCCTATTTAAAAAAACAAGGTCCTGCCCAAATTTTAAGTACTTTAAAAATAAATTTTAAAAATGACACCTAACAGAATTCATGCTTCCTTGTCAAACACTGTCCAGATATATCATATATATACAAAGTGCCTATAATTCAGGGGTTCACAGGCCTCTGAAGCCCATCTGTGGACTCCTGGTTAAGAACCCCATCACTCTAACAAGTATTTTTACTAACTGTTCTAGTGGCCAAAGAAATATGACGACCCTTTACATTTTTGGATTCCTCATTTTAAGGATTATTTCCAGTGCTATAGATGGCATTTGTTTGTTGTTCTGTGATTTGAGAGTCAACAATTTTAATACATTTTACTTAATTATAAAATGCACAGTATTATATAGGTCCATTTAGTATAAAGTACAAATAGATGTTTACCTTGTAATGTCATTAAAGTGATACCCACACTTTCTGATACTCTATGGAACAGCTAGTTTGACATGTCACTGACTGGCAGGGTATAAGCTGCAGATTTCCTAAAGTGATGATCAGGTATTTATTAGGTAATTATGATTATATAATTATGATTTTTGTTGAAACTAGTTATACATACTCAACAGAAAGTTTTGAAATAATTATTAGGCTACTTTAAAAAATACTTCATATTTTACTTGAGAGTTTTAGTTTGCTTTTCTGGGAAGGAGCCTGGGACAGTGGGCTGAGAAAGATCTGAGTCTGCAGTGCCAAGTCAGCCACTTACTGTCCGTATAACCCCGGCCAGGTCACTGAACACCTGAGCCTCAGTTTCTCAATGTGCAATGCAGGAATAACAGCACCTCTTGTACTTAAAGCATGGAGCTATCGTACTTAAAATAGTATTTTAAAACTGTCATGAAAGTTGTAAAGTACCATGCATTGGTATAATTTTGTATATCACATGTCCTAACTTGAAAAAATTAAACTTATGTGATAAATAATGTAAGTATTTCTTAGGTAACAGACACTGCTAGGTAATAATTAGAACCAGCAGTTTAGAACAAATAAATTTGTTCATGAGCAGTGTTAATACCCTGCTGTAGGAACTATTTATTCCCTTGCCTTCACAATGCTGTAATTTTTAATACATGCTATTCTTTACATGAAATGTCTGGAGAGTATGAAGTTTACAAGAGAATACACACTTCATTCACTGTATTACTATACTAGAGGCCCGATGCACAAAATTCGTGCAAGAGTAGGCCTTCCTCCCCCCGGCTGCCGGCCCTGGCTTCCCTCTGGCACCCGGGACCTGGGCTGGCTTCCCTCTGGCCTTGGCTTCATCCAGGACGTATGAAATGATGTCCTTGACATTCAGTTTAATTAGCATGTTATCCTTTTATTATTATAGATTATTATAGATGCACCCTTCCCTTAAAAAAGGGGGGATTCCTGCTCCTACTTGTCATTTTTATAAGTTTAGGAAGTGTAAGTACAGAAATTGGTTCTACACCAACCACTAGGAGACATCTGTCATTCTTAAGTCTCATATGAATGACTCCATTCATTCATAACTGTTTATTGAGCCTCTACTGTAAACCAAGCTGTTAAGGTACAAACTAAGACTATTTCATTCAGAATATTTTTAAGTAAATTTTTAAAAATACGTGTTGCAATATATAATTTTTGGAGAGCTATATGTCATCACAGATATCATGGGGAAACCACCCTATCTGCAGATCAGAGGACCTAGAACACTTAGAACAAAGCAACAACCATTAGGATTACTGGCTCTTTCAGATAAAAAAGGAAGGTTAAACCCAGGCAGCCAGTTATAATTCCTCGCAGGCTATTTTTTAATGTTTTTATTTATTGTGCTTTTCACAAATTTGCATTTGCATGACAATTCATCTTTCAAAGCCTGCTAACACTTCTACTGGTTTTAAATGACCATATTTTCCTCTGAATTTGATTGTGATGTTTTTCCAGATGTTCCTAAAGCAAATGCTATTGTCTGATAGAAGTACATACAGATGATCTACCCATGTGGACATATTTCTTTAGTTGTAAATCTGCACTGATCCGTGTATACTCTACCACTCTCCTATGCCTAACAGTACATACCTGGGAACAGCTGTCTGTGGTGAGATGTGTAGTCTCCAGTCTGGAACTTTTTGTCAAAGTAATGCTGAATGGTTCTTGCTAAGATCATGCAAATGAGTTAATTTGGAAAGCACTATTCTCTCTCACATTGAAAGTCCTGCGAGCAGACCATTGTCAACAGGACTGCCTTACAATGAACCCACCTTTTAAATCCAAAACCATTTTCTGGCCCTGGCCGGTTTGGCTCAGTAGATAGAGTGTCAGCCTGCAGACCGAGGGGTCCCAGGTTCAATTCCAGTCAAGGGCACGTACCTCCGTTACAGGCTCCTCCCAGCCCAGGCCCTGTTCAGGGCGTGTGCAGGAGGCAACCAATCCTTGTGTTTCTCTCACATCGATGTTTCTCTCTATCCCTCTCTCTTCCACTCTGTCTAAAAATCAAAGGAAAAATATCCTTGGGTGAGGATTAAAAAACAAACAAAACCGTTTTAAGTCAGTTAAGTATTAATAGTTTTTTTATCCATGTTTGGAATGTGGCATATTCATATAAATTAATATTTTATTTTGATCTACCAAAACACTGCTTAATACCTTTGATAACAGAAATACCAAGTAACCTAAAAACAGGCTACTCTTCAACAATTAAATCCATAATTTTAATTTCATCTCTCACTCTAGCATTATTCGTAGTAATTCACTAGGTTATAATCCTTATGATCCCTAGCTTCAATTTATGAAAAAATTATCTGTGGCATCTGTGATTGTGGAAAATAAATATGTTTCCCAAATATTAAATTTTTAACCTAATAAGACCAGAGAAAACAAAAAGGATTTTAAAATATAACAATGCTTCGTTTATCTGGTATCTGATGGGAATAACTACAAATATTTTTAAAATAACTTTAAATTGTTTTAAAGACAATCTCAGTCAATTTTTCTTTTTAAGAAATAAGTATGCTCAGAAGAGATTTGATTATCTGGTTTAATTCCATTTTGGAGATAGTAGTATTGAAGTCCAAAGTTTAAAGGCATCTAAGTGAGTAATTTTTACTTTCTTTGTAACTATTAATATTGCTTAAGTTTTCTAAATACAGTGTATATACAGTCTCTGTAATCAGAAAAAAAACTTTCTTCATGTTGGAAAAAGAAAAATCTATTTTTAAAAGCACAATTCCATTTAGGGAAAATTATCTTAAGGATATAATGGGGAAAATCTGTGAAGATACAGTGTCAAAGATGTTTATGATAACACTGTTTATAATAGTAAAATATTGGCAATGCCTAAATGATCAAAAGTGAGTTTGTTAAATAAATTTTAGAATAACTCTGTAATGGCAAACTACTAAGCCATTAAAAATTAAATAATGACATATGCATTACTAGCTCAGTGAACTTTAAAATATTACATATCTTCTTGGAACCAGTTTCTTCATCTGTAAAACGGGGATAAAAAGAACACTTATCTCATAGTGCTTTACCGAGCTTATTTAGCCAAATCCTATTGGGATAGGAAACCGAAAACCTGATGTTAATGAGCTTCCATCTATATCATGTTCCCCTTTTAAAAACCCACTTTGCTACATGCTTTTAAAAAATATTTCAAGATCAACATAATTTGGCCATCAATCACATTAACAAAAGTATGACTCTAAGGCCACAAAGGCAATGAATATTAAAGTTAAAAATAGGGAATTCCTGCAACTTCTAGCTTTTTTTTTTTAAACTAAGCCTGTTTATTCACCTATATATGTAGAAAAAAAGCAAAACCATCCTGGAAGATAGAACCATCATTGCTACTTTATTGAACAAAACAATTTATATAAATAAATAAATAAATAAATAAATAAATAAATAAAATCTATATTAGCGTCATCAGTTTTATGATTGTAAAAACATTTATCTTGTAGCTTTAAATAGCTAAAACCAACCTGCCATGGCCTTTCCCAATCGAGTGGAATAGGAAAGGCTCCAAGCCATGTTCCTAGAAAACTAGAAATTGTGGTGATCTGGAGACTATTCTCCCAAACGGATGTAACTCTGTAAAACACAAGCATGTAAATTGTTGGTGGTATATATCTTAGCTGCTGCAGAATCTAACAAACAGAAGCACAAGTTAACACTATGCATACATACTCTGTTCATTTAAAATAGGCACCTCAAATTGACATATATTTACCATGAACTATTAACAATGGGCAAGAAGAAAGCATTTTTCAGTTGAAAAGCTAACACATGCACACAGTATAAGTCAGACAAAATGAGAGTGCATTTGCAGTGAAATCTAAGTCTTCCTCCTACCCTTATCACTACTGGTTCCTTTCCCCAGAAGCAACTGCTACACCATCACCTTGTAAATTCTCTTTGCTTCTCAGTGATTTTGAGTCTCCTGTTTTCTAGATTCCAAGACTTCCTCCTCCTATTTTCCCTTTTTTTTTAAAGTATCTCCTTCAATAGATTCCTGAGAAAGTGTACATGGAAAATAGATTTTAGAGATGTTTTAAAATGATGACTATAATTGTTGGAAATCATTTGCCTCAGGATTTTGAAGGCATTGCTCCATTGTTTTGATTCCCACCTGAGAGGTTCGGAGTCATTCTGGTTCCTAGACTTCTCTGGGGAACTTGTTTTCCTCACCACCCTCCTCTGGAACCCCTTAGAATCATCTATTACTGGTTATCTAAAATTTCACAATAATGTGTCTTGAAGTGGCTGTCTTCTCATACATTATGCTGGAAATACATGGGCCTTTATTTAAAAATTTTTTTTATTGATTTCAGAGAGGAAGGGAAAGGGAGAGAGAAACATCAATGATGAGAGAGAATCACTGATTGGCTGCCTCCTGCACGCCCCCTACTGGGGATCGAGCCCACAACCCGAGCATGTGCCCTTAACTGGAATTGAACCTGAGACCCTTCAGTCCGCAGGCTGACGGTTTATCCACTGAGCCATACCGGCTAGGGCTACATGGGCCTTCTTAATCCACAATCTCAGGTCTTGAAATTTTCTTTTACTTAAAGATTATTTTTTTTCGGCCCAGATCCCACTGTATAACTCCTATTGCTTATATTAACCTTCTATAAATATATTAATGAATAAATATATTCTATTCTGTAACCCCAATTCATTCAATTATTTTCTTTACTAGAGGCCCGGTGCACGAAATTAGTGCACTCGGGGGGAGGGGGTCCCTCAGCCTGGCCTGCGCCCTCTCGCAGTCCAGGAGCCCTCAGGGGGTGTCCAACTAACAGAGCTTGGGCCCGCTCCATGGGACAGACACCCTTAGTGCTGCCGCGGAGGCAGAAGCCGCTGCGCTTACCAGCCATGAGCCCGGCTTCTGGCTGAGCAGTGCTCCCCCTGTAGGAGCACACTGACCACCAGGGGACAGCTCCTGCGTTGAGCGTCTGCCCCCAGTGGTCAGTGCGCACCATAGCAAGTGGTTGAGCAGCCTTAGCATATCATTAGCATATTACACTTTGATTAGTTGAAGGGCCAACAAGATGACCAGACACTTAGTATATTAGGCTTTTATTATATAGGATATAGTGAGCCTCTTAATATACAAACTGAGTAATTCCTTCATTTGGGAAAACTGTTTCTACCTTTTCTTTGAGTTATTTTTTGTTTTACATTTTAGGTGTACTAACTCATCTTGTTTATTTCCTTTGTCTGCTCCCTATATTTATTATTTCTTCTTGAACTGCTTTGTTCTTCCAAACCCTCTCTCCACCTCTCATTTATTTTGATTAGCTCAAATCTTTTCTCCATGCTGGAACTCGATTTTCTAATTTGTCTATGTTTCTAACTTATGTTTTATAATAGTGTGGTTTGGATTCTCAATTTATTTCATTAATTTGGAATCTCCACCTCATTTTGTTTCGTTATCTCATCTTTGAGCTCTTATTTAATTAAATTCATATCCTTAATAACATTTTTCTATGGTAAACTATGTAGTTTTTTTGTTTGTTTTTGCTTTGTGTGTAGTATTTTCTTCTAAGCTGGATTCTTTGTCTTCTGCATGCCCTTTTCTTCTTTTTCTATAGTGTGTTTTTAGGGTTGCCATGCCATTCTTTTCATCTTGCTCACACTTCACATGGGCAGGCTACCACACCACCTATTTGCTCAGATACAATGAGTGAGTTATCTTTGAAGCTGTTATCCCATCTTAACTGGTACCAATTTTTCCTGTCTGGAAGCTGCAATTCTGAGGATTTTATGTTATTTTCTATCCAGTTTTCTGTAACATGGAGGAGAGAATGGAGGCAGGGACATGCTATCTACAGTTTAATCAGTAATATTCAGCTGAAATTTAATAAATGATGATTCCATAGTCAAATTTATAAAATTTTTTGACTGGGGCTTATACATCCCATTAGAAACCCAATGGAGCTACTGTAGCACAGTCTGCTCCCTTGGCAGAGCCCACTATGCAGCAGGCCCAGTAGATTGATAGAGTAAATAGCCCTGCCCTGGCCAGCGGCTCAGTTGGTTGGAGCATCATCTCATACACCAAAAGGTCATGGGTTCAATTCCCTGTCAGGGCACATACCTAGGCTGCAGGTTTAATCCCCAGTCAGGGTGCATATGGGAGGCAATGAATCGATATTTCTCTCTCTCTGTCTCCTCCCCTTCCCCAATCTAAACTCAATAAATATATCCTTGGGTGAGGGTTAAAAAGAAAAGTAAACAGTCTTAATGGCGATTCAGTGAAACCATTATTCTTATATGTGTGTAAGTATGTATGTGTATACTCTCCAATACCTTCATCTAGAAAATGCCCATACTTGGATACACACACACACACACACACACACACACACACACACACACACACACACACACACACACACACTAGAGGCCCAGTGCACGAATTCATGCACCAGTGAGGTCCCTTGGCCTGGCCTGCAGGATCGGGCTGAAACCGGCTCTCCAACATTCCCCGAGGAGGCCAGGATTGCGAGAGAGCACAGGCCAGGCCGAGGGACCCCCACCCCCACCGGTGCACAATCGGGGCCGGGAAGGGAATCAGGGAAGAACTGCAGGAGGGCTCCAGGGCATGTCAGTCCTTCTCATTCAGTCCTGATCCCCAGCAGCAAGCTAACCTACTGGTCAGAGCATCTGCCTCCTGGTGGTCAGTGCACATCATTGCGACTGGTCGACTGTCTGCCCCCTAGTGGTCAGTGCACATTATAATGAGCGGCTGAGTGGCCTTAGCCTATCATTAGCATATTACACTTTGACTGGTTGAACGGACGACCAGACAACCAAACACTTAGCATATTAGGCTTTTATCATATAGGATAAATAGGTATATACCTATTCTTCACATCAGAACTTTAACACATTGTATGCGGGAAACGTGTTTACACGTTTTACGTATTTATACATTCTACCAGTGTAGTAGAGCGCGGGACACGTATTAATACGTTTTTTATAGACTAGCGGTAGAATGCGGATAATGTATAAATACGTAAACTAAAGTTATCGTAATTTTACTGAACGTTGCCATTTGCGCAAAAAATTAGCAAAAATGGCCCGCGCCACCTGTTAGCGCGCGATAAAAACTACCTGCAAACAATGTGTTAATTTGGCAGTGTCTATCAATATCTCCTTTTTTAAAAAAATATTTTTACTTATTTCAGAGAGAGGAAGGGAAAGGGGGAGATAGAAACATCAATGATGAGAGGGAATCAACGTTTGGCCACCTCCTACATGCCCCACACCGGGAATCCAGCCCACAACCCGGGCATGTGCCCTGACCAGGAATCGAACCGTGACCTCCTGGTTCATAGATCGATGCTCAACCACTAAGCTATGCCAGTCGGGCTCTATCAAGTTCTTTTGATCGAGGAATTCTAGTCCAGAAATTTAGTCTACAGAAACCCTTGCACAAGTATTCAAAATTAAATAGTACAAAGATGTTCATAACAGTATCATTTATAATCATAAAAATGTGATAATGGTGGACAACCAAGATGGCAGCATAAGTAAATACCTGAACTTGCTGCCGTGTACAACCACATTAAAACTACAACTAAAAGACAAAACAAATAGCATCCAGAACCATGGGAAGGCTGGCTGAGTGTAAATTCTACAACTAGAAGGAAAGAGAAAAGCGCATTGAGTCCGATAGGAGGTGCAGAGGTGTGGAGGTACAGAGGTGCGCGCAAAAGGGTCTGGCAGCTGGGTACACTGTTGTTTTTTTCAACTGGGAGGGAGATACAAGCTCCCGACTGCTCTGAAATCCAGTTCTGGTGAGAATCTGGGGGCCCAGAATCATATGGAAAGAAACTGTACTGTCTGGCATTGAGCCAGAACGTGAGGGCAGCTTTCTGGCAGAGGTGCTTGCAGCGTTCATTGTTCCTACACGAGGCCGAGGGACATAGAGACCCAGGGACCTATCGAGGGAGGGCTGATGGCAGGTAACCATTGCTATTTGCACCGCCCCGTGACTCCCTGAGACCACGTCCCACCCAATTTACAGCCCCACTCAAGCTGTGTGCAGAGGCTTTTGTATACTAATGGCCTGGCCTTTCTCCGCCTAAAAACTTGTCAAACTGCAGTTGGGTCAGAGAAACCCAGATCATCCAAAAGGCCTAAGGCTTGTCAGCAGCCTGCATTACTTCACAGCTGCGCCCCATCTGGGCACCTCCAAACCCCAAACAAAGAGGAGGAATCTGCAGATCTTTCTGTAGCTCCTGCTGGGTGGCATCAGGCATTGGTGGCTTTGCACCCCCTTGGAGATCCAAGAGCCAGTCTACCCAGTGGTCAGAGTGAGACCATCCAGATTACAACTCTTCACATCCATAAGAGACACACTCAGGGGGCAGACTCAGTGAGCGCCAAAGCCCCACTGAAGCAAGTCCTGCCCCATAAGGGTGTCTTCAGCACATAAGTTCTCCCATTGTAGACACAACTGGTCCTCACAGCCAATTGACCTGGAGGTCAATTCCTATCAGTGTTACCAACAACAATCAAGGCTTAACTACAAGACTGTGCACAAAGCCACAAAGGGGTGCACCAAGAGTGTCCACCTCAGGTAATTAGGGAGACTGAGCCACTGGGCCCAAAGC
>NW_006383011.1:15636779-15645771 GCF_000327345.1 Myotis davidii | reverse complement strand
GTGTACGAACATCAGAATGATAGGGGTGCCAGAAGATGAGAGAGAGCAAGATATTGAAAACCTATTTGAAGAAATAATGACAGAAAACTTCCCCTACCTGCTGAAAGAAATAGACTTACAAGTCCAGGAAGTGCAGAGAATCCCAAACAAAAGGAAACCAAAGAGGACCACACCAGGACACATCATAATTAAAATGCCAAGAGGAGAAGACAAAGGGAGAATATTAAAAGCAGCAAAAGAAAAACAGTTAGTTACCTACAAGGGAATACCCATACGACTGTCAGCTGATTTCTCAACAGAAACCATGCAGGCCAGAAGAGAGTGGCAAGAAATATTTAAAGTGATGAATAGCAAGAACCTGCAACCAAGATTACTTTACCCAGCAAAGCTATCATTCAGAATAGAAGGTCAGATAAAGAGCTTCACAGACAAGAAAAAGCTAAAGGAGTTCATCACCGCCAAACCAGTATTATATGAAATGTTGAAGGGTATTCTTTAAGAAGAGGAATAAGAAGAAAAAGATAAAGATCAAATATATGAACAACAAAGTGACAACAAATACATATCTATCAACAAGTGAATCTAAAAATCAAGTGAATAAAAAATCTGACGAACAGAATAAACTGGTGAGTAGAAAGGAATCAGGGGCATAGAAAGGGAGTGGACTGACAATTCTCCGGGGGAAGGGAGTGTGGGAGGTGCAGGAAGAGTCTGGCCAAAAATCATACACCTATGGATGAGGACAGTGTGGAGGGTGGGGGGAGGAGGGGAAACCTGGTAGAGGGGCGCTATGGGGGGGAAAAGAGGAACAACTGTAATAATCTGAACAATAAAGATTTATTTTTTAAAAAATGTTATAGCCCTAGCCAGTTGGGCTCAGTGGATAGAGTGTTGGCCTGTGGACTGAAGGGTCCCAGGTTCAATTCTGGTCAGGGGCATATGCCCTGGTTGCAGGTTTGATCCTCAAAAAAAAAATAAAAATAAAAATAAAATGTGATAATAATCTCAATAGCAAACTAGTTACAGAAACTGTATGGAATACTTGTAATAATGATTAACTGCCCAACATACATCTCATCTCTGATGATTAAAATAATTAAATAATGGCGATCCCATTCTCCTTCCTAATGATTAGTTTAGGAAAACTCAAGGATGAGAGCTGCTACCATCTCACTACTAGCCCAAGGATGAGAACCAGGAGTGTCAGTGAGAAGCACAGCCACACCTTGACTATCTATCTAGAACCACACCACCTGCTATGTGACATAATCAGTTTCCTTATTGTTCATATCAAAATAAGCTGAAGTTTTCGATTGCTTATAGGGTAAGATATACTAAGTAAGAATACTATGCAAGAAGATGTAGTTTATACACACATATAATGAAAGACATTTCTAATAAATGAAAAAAAGCAAGTGATAAGAGCAGTGACAGTGTAGCCATTTTTGTTTTCAAATTACATGTTATATGCATAGACAAAATTAAATTTGTAAAATGTTACTAATAGCTGCTTCTTTGATAGGATTACCAAGATCTTTAACTTTCTACATATTTCCATTATTTAAAATTTTATATGTGTTTCTTGTAATAAACAAGATAAAAATAAATGAAAAATAAATTCCTTCCTATTAACTAATTTATAGCAATATTAACATTGGTTTATTCTTATTTTACAAGTTTCCATAATAAAGTCATCTGAATTCTATGGTTATTGGCTAATTTTTTCATAATTAAGGAATGTATACACATAGTCAATAAGGCTGAGAATTAATATAAATGGTTCACTGTTCAGTAAATAACGAGCAATAATACAGATCAATTTTCATGTCAATGAGCCCCAAGTAACTGGCCATACTGACTCCACTGAAATTCATTATGCCAAATATTAATTGAAGTAAATAGAATATTTTGAATGCCAAATACTGTATCAGGTACCTGAGGTAGTTCACATTAAACACTGTGGCTGGACAGACTGTCATCAAAATAGTGCTTGTTTAGATGGAGTTGATCTTTTTAACTGTTCACTCTTCATTTTAAAAAGAGACACCACACAACTCCTCCTAGTGGCTAAATGTATTTTATAGAATTCTATGTAAACTTTCCCCTTAGCCACTGAATGAGTATTAAAACCAATCCCTCTTTGCCACTAAATTTCTATGCCCACATTAAGATGCAATTGCCTATTTTTTAATATGTATATATTTTTCATCATTCAGACCTTTTCACTCTTAATGTCCACAGTGGTTTTTCCAACATAAAATCCACTTCAGTACAAAGATGAGAGAAAAAGGCTTGTTGTTTGGGTCTACATATAGGTCCTGCTAACTGTCTTTACCTTGGCAAGATAACTACAGATTCAGGCACCTATGCAGAAATTCAATTTTTTCACTTCACCAAAAGTGATCAGATTCTCACTTCAAACGAACTAATAAGTCAAAAAGCAAACTCCAATGACAAATACAGGTTTAAGATAGTAGGATTATTATTCTCCTTTAGAAGAAAGTCTACAAATGAAAAAAACCCATAATAACTATAACACAAAGGCAACAAACTGAATTAAAGTAGTACAAATTGAGTACATTCATTCAGTAATAAGTACACCAAAAAGCTGGTAGAACTTTTTAAGAAACCAAATTACTTTTCTACCTCCATTAAAGGTCTCTTTAAAACAACATTTTTTAAAAAAATCTGGAATAACTTTGTATTTATTTTAAGGGAAAGTCTTATTAAAATAGTGTCATTTAATTATGTATTAAACCTTGATAATATCACAAGGTCCTTTACTCTTGGGATATAATTACAACACAATGAAAACTTTTGTGTTTGTCAGTCTTCAACTGATATCATCTACTTAATTTAAACATGCAAATAAGTACATTAAGAAAATTAGGATGCAATACTTATTTCACTTAAAAGTAGTATAAAATACTGAGTGAGATGTCAAACCCAATTCAAAATTGGCCTGTTCATACTGAACATCTAAATGATCATATTTCAATAATACTAAAAGGGCCAGCTTTACACAAACAAAACAAAAACTCCACCATGTTTTATACACTAAAACACAGGATGAATAATAAAAATATTTAAAGCTCTAAAATCTTCAATCAGTACTTTAAGGTAGTTTAAATACTTTTAATTAATTAAACTATAACGTAAGAACTTCAAATCTGACCTTAAATTTCTGTAAATAATTATTGGGTAGGAAAAAACATATTCATGTTTTGTGTAATCTCTTTAAATAACAATAGAATTCTCTGAAATTAAAGTTCTTACCTAACATAAATAATGTGAACTGTATAATGGAACAATTTCAAAATAACACAAAAGTAATTGTTGTGGTTTTTTTTTTGGGGGGGGGGTATTTCATATTTTCACTGCAGAAGAGTCAGATCTTTGAATTTTAAAAAGATTTTTGCCTAACAGTGAACATTTAAGGCCAACTCTAACATTAAACAAGTTAACCTATCAAGTTAATTATTTCCTAAGTCATTCAAAATTTGACATGCTTTTTATTCTAAATTCTTGAAGTGTGATGAAAGTGCTAGGAGAAAGGTGAACTAGTGATGTGTGATGGAGACAGGAAGAATTAAGTTCCCCTCTTACAAAAAAGTTCAAATTAATTTTACATTCAATGAACTGAAAAACGGTTCCTCCTTCTTCATGGTTGCACTCCTGGGTCTGTTACCTGGACCAGGAAGAGCTACTAAGACAAACAGACTGGAAGTTTGAGTTACAAAAATGCTCCCTTACATTTGTTAATCCACTGGTCAAAAATTTTTTGAGCACTTACTATTTGATTTCACTCGTTTCATCAGTTCTGACAATAATCCTGGAAAGTACAAATTCATATTATTCTAATAATATTATATGTGAGGATCTGTAAAGTTAAATAGCTTGTCTAACATCATGGGCCAGTAGTGAAGACAAGATAGGAACTCGTTTTCTGACCCTCAACTAGTGGAGTCTTCTAAAAATTTCTACACCATCAGATGATGCGGATTCAAGTCCTATCTCTACCTCTTTCTGGCTATTGGACTTTGGTGAATCACTTAGCTTTCTAATACCTTCATCTAGAAAATGGTGAAATAGGAGTATCTCACTATACTACTGTGAGAATTAAATGATATAACATATATGAAAATGCTTTAGAAATTATTAAAGTATTTTTGCATATTACTATTTCATGCCATGCCCTCTGTGATATTAAAGAAAATGTTTTATATTACATATTGATTATTTTTAGTCGTAGTTTTCTAGCAACTGAACTGTTATCTGGTTGTATGTTAGAAATTTTAGAAGGATATTTTTGTAGTCAACTGAAAGTTAGGTGGCATCAGAGAAATCTAACAGATTCTGGCTACAGATCTAACTTCCTCAATTACTGAAAAGTAAGTTAATTATTGGCAAAACCCTACTCATTTAAAATTTTCATTTTGACCATGTAGTACATGAATATAGTTCAAATTCAAAAGGTACCAAAGGGTAGTTAGTGGAAAGTCTCCTTATCTTGTCTTCTAGCTTCTCAGATCCTCTCCTCAGAGTCAATGGATGGTATACTAGTTTTTGTGTATTCTTCCAAAGGCATAAGGCATATTTATTCTATCCTGCAACTTTTTACATAAATGGTAGCATCTTATACACATTTCTTCACCTTGCTCTTTTCCACTTAACAGCATTTTAATAAAGACTTGATTTTTTTTAACAACTGCATAGTATTCCATGGTGTAGATTAAGTTAAATGTGATCCATCTTATTAAAGAACATTTAGACTATTTTCAAAGCTGCAAGGAATAATCTATAGTCAATATTTTATAGGTATGTCAATATATCTACACTAATAAAAGAGAAACATGCAAATTGGTCATCACTCTGCTACGCCCATCAGCCAATCAGGGCAAGTATGCAAATTAACCCAACAAAGATGGCAGTGGCCATGGAGCTGGAGCAAGCAGGAGGCTTGGGTTGCCCCCGGCGATGGAGGAAGCCAAGCTCCCCACCTGCCCTGGCTGGTGCTGAAGGAGTGGCTGGGGGCCTGGGTCACTGGGGGGTGTGGCCAGCCTGAAAACACCCCTCAGTCCCTTACCCAGGCTGGCCAGGCACCCCAGCGGGACCCCCTACCCTGAAGGGGGTATGGCCAGCCTGAAAATGGCCCTCAGACCCTCACCCAGGCTGGCCACGCCCCTCCAGTGGGGACCCTCACCCCATGGGGGCATGGCCAGTCTGCAAGCCACCACAGGCCCCTCGCCCAGGCTGTCCACACCCCAAGGCAACCCCTACCCTGATCCAGGACACCCTTCAGGGCAAACCAGCCGGCCCCCACCCATGCACCAGGCCTCTATACTAATAAAAAGGTAATACGTTAATTAGACTGGGAGACCTTCCAGGAGACCTTCTGGACATTCTTCTGGACAAAGCCATGGTGGGGGGGCCGAAGTACAGGCGATTAGAGGCCAAGAGGGGACGGCAGTTGTGGGTGATCAGGCTGGTGGGGGGGGCATTTGGGGGTGAGCAGGCCGGCAGCGGGAGGCAGTTGGGGATGAGCAGGCCAGCAGGCAGAGTGGTGAGGGGCTATCAGGCAGGCAGGCAGGAGAGCCGTTAGGAGCCAGCAGTCCCGGATTGTGAGAGGGATGTCCGACTGCCGGTTTAGGCCTGATCCCTGTAAACCAGCAGTAGGACATCCTTCGAGGGGTCCCAGATTGGAGAGGGTGCAGGCTGGGCTGAGGGACCCTCCCCACCCCCTCCCTCATACACGAATTTCGTGCACTGGGCCACTAGTCTATGATAATATCCTAGAAGTGGATTGCTGGGTCAAAGTTATAATGACTTACAAGAGGCAACCATTCCCACACCTACTTGCAAAAGCAAATTTCAAGGTTTTTCCCAAGGAAAAATGCCACATTTTTTACAATAATTAGGCATTTCTTAACATGTCTAACATGTCTAAAACTGTCCCTACCATTTTTATTAAGTTCCTACCTTTCTTTATGAGTTTTTTTATTGCCCAAGTTTGCATAGTGCAGAGATTTTTAGGACTGCATATGTCATATTATAGCAGGAATCAGATATCTCCCCCAAATACACTATTATCAGAAACAAAATTCAAAGCTGGATAAATCACCAAATAAAACCAATAAGGTTTAACCGGTTTCCACTATTTAAATTTTTCAAACTAAAATGCTAAAAGAAATCAATGCCATTTGGGATACTGTGGTGACAATATGGGAAAAAGTTTTCAATAATTACACTTTTTTTCCTAGAGGTGTTATGAACACTAGATGGTTCGGAAGGGGGAACAAACAGTATTCATTTCAAAAACAAAGTCAGTAATTTATGGAGCCTCGATACCCATCAGGCATCCTCTGCTCCAGGTGGGCTGTTCCCTCTCAAATCCCACAAAAATACCATGTTCATTTCAGTTTCTATGGTTTCATTCATTGCCTTAGCATGAGGTGTTTTTCCCTTTTCCCAGTCTCCCCAAATCTCATTCTCCTAATCCAAGTCCTTCATAGATTATCCCTCCTCCAACTCATTCTTCAGTGGTCTCCCACCCCTCAGTTTAGGAACTTACTGTCTGATTTACACAATTCTAGCCTCACATTGTTTGCTCATTTCATTCTTGTCCCATGAACAAGGGACAAGGAGGGAATCATGGCTGACACTTCAGAATCCACACACATGTACAAAAAAAAAAAAAAAAAGAATCCACACAGAGCTTGCACCACATGGCACAGAGAAATAAGAGCTCAAGAGTTTTTGCCACTGGGTGATAAACAGGACAAAATTATGGACACCAAGGAACTTTCTAGTTTTATTAATTATGACTCAACCATTTCTTTTTTTCCCCCCAACCATTTCTGATACAAATCATCTCAATGCCTTTCAAGAAGCTAAAATTTTAATTTAGCTATGCTGACATATATATATGGCTGCTGAGGAAGTAAAATCCTGTAAACTTGCACTCAGGTGTCATATCACAAAAGAGGCTAAACAAGAAATGGCAGTTATGACACCAAACATTTTTAGATTGTGGACTCCAATTCTACATTATAATACATAAGGAAGCAATTTTATCTGTCGAATTTTTATCACAGTGACAAATTTTCCCTGAGAAGTGGTTTTCAAAGATTACCTCTGGTAGCAGAAACCCCTTTTCAAAGGAAAGGCTAAGTGGAATTCTACCATATGGAAAAATGCAGAGCTGATCTTGCTAAAGCAGAGGGAGGGGCCTGTAGTTCTGCCAGCTTGGATCTCCCTTAAGTGCTTACAACTCCTTCCCTCTTTCCAGTCCCCAACTGCAGTGGGCCCTTAATGCATTTCCGAGAACAATACAAGCTGAGAAACACTCATGAAATAATCAGCTAGCCAACATGAATAGAAAAATACATTAATTTAAAATATTTTTCAAATCACTAAAATATAAAATTAAAACTTACCCGTTTCTACTGAAAACTCTTAGCCATGCTTTGAGGTTTGGTCCTAACAAACACAAACAAGGTACTGTAGTAAAAGTAGACAAGATCACTGCAAATAAAAATGTTTCCAACACCAGCCTAGGAAAAAGGAACTTCATTAATTTTTTAAAAAGTATTAAAGGAGCACATATGTACACATACATAATCTTTGTTACTTAAATAGATTTAATATAATAATATTTTCTTGCACTTTCCTTTGAAAGGTAACATGAGTCCTACCAAAATGATGACTATAAAAAATGTAAGCTATAAAAAATAATCTACCAAATATCTGGCTTTAATTGTAGAGTTCAGAAGTATTAAAACCCCTATGATCCATTCTGTCCAAAGCAAGAAACCTCATTTCCAGATAATTAACTTTCTTCCTCAATAGTCTCTGGAACCTTCTCTGCAGTGGTTCAATTTTAGCTTATATCAGAGTCACTTAAAAAGCTGGATAAACTTAGAGATTAGAGGACCACACCTCTAGAATTTCTGACTGAGGCCTGAGAATTTGCATTTAAGTAAAATGCTGATGCTAGTATAGAATCATACTTTGCACACCATTGCTCTAGACATTCATTCTACTCTAAAATGGATTAGATAGAAATATCCATTTACCATTACAAAGGTCTTGTCCTCCCTTCTCTAGAAAAGAATTATCTGTTAATTTAATATGTATATATAACAAGCTATGTATAAATATATATAACTATGTACATAGCTATGTATTTGTGTATATACATAAATCACTCATTTCACCATGATCAGTAATCACTGCTAAAGTTTCACAAATTCTAATGTAAGAAATATTCATGAATTTTCACTATTTTAAAATTGGTCAGTTTTGAAAAAGTATTGAGTTAAATTTTACCTTTAAACTATAAGCATTAACTTATTAAGTATTTAAATACTGGAATTTATTGGCTTTTCTTAAGAAAACAAACTTTTTTTAAGCACTTCAGAATCACATTTACTAAGAACTGATATGCTAATACTACCTAAGTTATCCATTTCACTATTGGGTCACACACTTATTGGTATAGTATAGTTTCTCATCTACCTTCCACCCCCCCACATGCAATTGTGTAATAGAAGGCTAGGTAATAAGAGCAGTTGATGAATTTAGTTATTCCTCCTAAGGAAGGGCAATGATGTCAGTATCCTTCCTTGATCCAATAATAAAACACACCACAGTCTCTTTCCTACCATCAACAGAATTAGCCCTTTGTTTAGCAAAAAGTGTTTTAAAATATAATTGGCTTAAGGTAGAAATTTCAGACTTACTCTATTAATGGTGCTCCATATAGAACAAAAATTACATGAAAGACGAAACAAGACATAAGAAAGTAGAAACAGCATTTCAAAAATCTGGTTACCTTAAAAAAAAAAAAAAGAGTAATTTAAAGACTCAAGAGAATGCCTAAAGGACAGTACATGTTTCCATTTTATTTACAAACATAACTTATTCCCATGTGTGAACAGTTGAATGTTCTTTGGATTTGGGTATCCTGAAGTCAGATGACATCTTATCCACA
>NW_006383011.1:15632442-15636722 GCF_000327345.1 Myotis davidii | reverse complement strand
ATTCTACCCACCCAACTAGCACTATAGTCAAAAAGCATTTCTGTTTCTATGGTATGTATTGAGCTATGCTATTAACCAGTATCTATAAACTATTTACCAATAACAGACTGCTAGAATACAATACAAACAGCCCTTATTATTATGAAATATTTGCTATATTATTCACGAAGACACAATTAATGCCCAACAAGGCTCTATCGAGTGCTGTGGGCAGCCTTCCAGCAACTAACATTCTCTTTAGTCACTGTAAATAACTCAAGTACTGGAATAATGCTTTATTTTTCCATAAAAAAACAATAACCACTACCTCTATCTAAAAATCAGTTATTAAGAAATGAGCCTTACCTTGTATGATAATGAACTTCTTTTACCGGATGCATTTGGTTTCACCACTAAATATAATACTAGATTGACGGCAGTTACAAAAACAGAACAGATGCACAACCACATCAAGTGAGTTTCCAATACTGAGAAGTTCTCCAAGAAGAATGATGGAATGAAGATGCTTAGGATAATTGAGAATATGCATAAAAGATGGGTATACAGTAGTCTCTTGATATCAGCATTTTTCATGGTGTTTCCTTGAGTGGCTGTCTAATAAAAAACAAATTAAGAAGATCATATGCAATAATGACTTTTCCATTGTTCTAAATGTTCCAACACCTAAGAATAATTATGAGCCAAAGTCAATTTTCTAAGTATTAGTTTCAGAATATGGGAAAATGCATATGTGTGTATGCACATGAAGACTAATATAGTAAACAGCTCTCATAGCTAAGAAGGACAAATTTTCTAATTTCTTAAATATGTGTGACTGGTTTCTGCAAAAGGGTCATGTGCTAGGACCAATTAAGTGATTCCTTTTCCTTTTTTTTTTTTCTCCAAAATCAGAGGTGAGAACAAACTGCATGGAGTAATGATCTGCCCTGTTGGAAATATAACCTATGCATTCTAGAAACTTTGAATATACTTTGGCTAAATTGTTGGCATTTTTTACCATTGTGGATCCTTGTCTAATATCATAGTAGTTCACATCTTCTAACAAATGCCCAGTGATACCAAGTGCACACTTGAATACGCAAACGGTGACTAGTGTAATCAAGAGTTCAAAAAACATTATGCTAAACTAAGGGATCCTAGCGCTCCAGAAATACCAAAATGACAATGTTTGTTACAGGTGTTAAATTCCAATAAAAAGTAGAACACAAATGGAAGGAGGAAAATTTACTCTTCCTATATCACACACACACACACACACACACACACACACACCTTTATAAATTACCTAGCAGAGAGCTTACACATAGCACAATTGTTAAATAAGGATCTTATTAATTTAAAGTAATAGTCCCTATGTAACTCTGGTTATTCCAGTATATTTTATACACACACAGAGGGGGCACCCACTAGCACAAAAGGGCAAGCCCAGGACTTACCCCAACAACTCTCCATTAATTCGCACTATAATTCTCAAAGGTAAATATCTTACTGATAAGGAAATAGGCTAAAACAAGTTAGAGGACACGCGTAAGATCCCAAGCTTCCACGTGCAACGCCATTTCAAATAAAGACACACACCAGGGATCGGGCCGAGAAGCTTATGAATGGCAAGAAGGGAGAAAGGAAAAATGTCTCAGAGGTCCAATCTCAGGGGCGGAAGCAGATCAGCAATTCACTGTCTCAACAGGCATCCCTTCGCACACTTCCTTCTGGGCCATTCTCAGAATCCCAACTGGCATGAGAGGATTTGGATGTAACACAGGGAGCAATACCTCAACTCAAATGCTTCCTGAATCAATGATGAACGAAAGAATGAATGAATGAACGAGGGGCCAAACAAAGGAGAGTGGGTCAAGTGTTAGCCCCTCTTGAGAGACCAGCCCTGTGCGAGGCCCTCAGAGCGAGCGAGGGCCACCCATCAGGCGCCCCTAAGACACCCATCAGGCGCCCCTAGGGAGGCTACAGCCCTGGCGTCCGCGGTCACACCTGGCCCGGGTCCGCAGACATTGTCGGGGGGAGAGAAGGCCGTTCTGAGAGCGGCCCCCGGAGACTTCGCGGGAACCGCCTGGCCCCACCATGAACGGGGTCGCTTAGGACTCAGACCAAACCTCGGCCGGCCGGAGTGCAGGCAGCGGGGGCCGAGCTGAGGGGCATAATCAAAAAGCGCAGGTGTGGAGACCAGGGGAGACGGAGGCAGCCACAGCACATCAGAGGGGCGTCAGGACAGCCCCTGGGTCACTCGGGAAGGGTGGCGTGGGCGGGCCGGGGGCACAGAAGCTCGTGGGCATCTGGGCAGTTGACAGGGTTGCTTGCACCCCCCGGAGGCCCGCGTGCCGGACCGTTCGGCTGGGCTTACCTAACTCTCCCGCCCGCCGAAGGGAAAGGGCAGCTACCACCTCCCACCATCAGGTGCGACACTTCGCGCAGGCGCAGGCCTAGGGGGCGGAACCCTAGGCCGCACAGCCAATTGCGGAAGTGGAGGGGCGGGCAAAGGAAGCAGTCCCGCCTTCCCTCTTAAGTTTATTCCTCCCTTGGCTTTCCAGGTGTTGAAAAGGCCGGCGGAGGGCGGAGAGCCCGGAAGTGGGTTGTGGTAACCCGGAAGGGGTGTCCTTCCCTGGCGTGTATTGTTGTTTTCAAGCTGCTCCGGCTACTGCGACTAAGGGAACCGTCGCGGAAGGATGGTGTGCGAAAAATGTGAGTTAAGGGGTCGCTCTTGCGGAAGAAGGGGGGTAGGAGAACCTAACTGGAGTTCCCCGGGAACTTTGCCCCTTTTCTTTTGGTTCCGCCATTGATCTCTGGTTCTAGTCTCTGTCCTCTTGCCCTGCCCTTTGACTATTCCTGCCCCAGCCCAACGATCATATTGTCCTATATGTTTTGCATTCCGGATGGTCTGAGTTTTTGTACCTCTTTGTCTATTTGCGTTGCTTCCTCTCAACCCAGAATATCATCCCATACAGCTTCTTGACGGGTTCCCTCACCCCACAGACCCTCAAGGCTGGAATGAATTTACTTCAGATCTCACTCATAAGTGGGATATAATTAACAACATAAACTCGTGAGGAGGGGGTCAATGGGGGGGAGGAGACATAGGTAATACTTCAAACAATAAAAATAAGAAAGTAAGGAAGAAGGGAGCACTGACTTGAATACACATTAACACAGTTAATTTTACAGGTGGTGATTATACAGTGCATTAATTTTAATGCATTTTTCAAAATTTTGCATCAGAGGTAATCATGAAATGTGTAAATAATCTTCTCAAGTATCTTATCAAATTATTTTGTAGAATCACTTTCTGTGCTTTAAATTATGTGTACAAATATCAGTAGTTCAGATAGTCCTGGACATAGTTTTGATATTACTAGTAGTAAATAACCACACCACTTTAAAAATTAAAAACATTTCTGACAATATTCATTGTACCTGCTACTTTAGACAATTTAGTGAAAACATATCCATTTTAATTGTGGTGAATGCAATGTGTGAGTTCAGAGAAATGAAACGTCTTACTTTTTATATTACCTTGTCAACTAGAGGTAGGGCAAAAGGCATGATGGGTTTAGATTTGAGGTATAAGAACTGGAATCTAACAGGAATCAGTTGTGGTCTGGAAGCAAAATTCAACAGTGAGGGTGTTTCCCCTTTATACAATAACCAACAACCATGAAAAGTACTGAGCACCTGGCACTTGACTGGAAGAGAAAGTTCAGTGGGCCTCAGAAAAACAGTGATATGGCATTCGGGCAGAGCTGCTTCTCCTCACTGATTTTGCCATGTCAAGGAAAACGTGGTGTCAGTGAGGGTGGAGATAGTCTCCTTGGTTACCATTTTAGTTGATTTTTCCAAACTTTTGAGGTCTTTCAGACATTAAGCAATATTCTACACACAATCCCAGATATCCTACTTACCCAATACATTTTCTACACTATTCTGTTGGTTAAGGTTCTTTGGATTTCAATTAACAGAATCTAATTATAGCTCTTTAACTAAAAAGGATATTTGGATACTGGGGCATTTCACAGAAACCAAGAAGGAATGACATATCAGAAATTAAGACAATTCTAGGGTCCTCATGAATCTACTCCCTAGAGCACTGCCCACCTACCAACCTGTCCTGGTCCCTACATCTTCCATTTCAAATATTCAGATATTCTGGAGAAGCGTGTCTCATTTGCCTAGCTTTGGTTATAGGTTTTTCTCTAGGCTATTCAGTGAATTTATTCAGGGAGAAGGTTGAGTATTGCAAAAATTATTACTAAGAGCTTATTCTTGGAAAGAGT
>NW_006383011.1:15584496-15632412 GCF_000327345.1 Myotis davidii | reverse complement strand
TGGCCAGTTTCCAGTAGGTACGCCTTCCACAGACCTTGCAGCCTCTGATCTGAAGTCTCAAATGAGCCATTGTTTTCAGATAATATTATTAGGACTGCATCTGAGCCTAAGAAATTTAGAAACTCTTCTACCAAAGGGGTTATAAAGTCTTATTGGTATACCAACAGTAAGGCTAGGTTTTGAAAATAAAAGTAGTCTTAAGTTGTTTTTACAAAAATGGAACCAAATGTCACAGTAAAGTAAGGATTTAAAAATAAAAACTTATTTTCTCACTGTTATTAAAATATTCAACAAATACAAAAAAAGTCACTTCAACATTTGCCATATTTAAGCAAATAAAAATACCGATGCCCTATTAAATTTGAATTTCAGGCAAACAACAACTAATTTTGAGTATAAGTATATTCCATGCAATATTTATGACTTAGTTCTGTCTTTTGCTCCTTAAACTACTGTGAGGAGTTCTTTGTCCCAAAGCACTTACTTATAGGACATCCTTTCCAAAAATAAGTATTTGTTGTGTATCTGAAATTTAAAGTTAACTGCATCCTGTATTTTATCTGACAACCGGAAGTCAGTATCCCACCCAATGGCTTTGGTACTTTTTTTCAAGAATACCTACAGTATTGAGGCAAGGTGGCAGGAGATTCTCACCACTTTCAAAGCAGTCTGTGTAGACTTCACTGGCTTTTAAAAGAGTCTTTCCTCCCTATAGTTGCCACCCAGTGATTCTAATGCCAACCGAGAAGATTTCTTATTTTTGACCTCACAAACTGTCTGTATGTTTAAAAATAACTGTATATGCCCAAGTCTCTTTTTCCCCAAGCTAGACATATCTGACTCTTCTGTGACAGGGTTTCAAGTCCTCTTATGGCTAGTTAACATAATCCATTTTGTTTATATACCCCCATTGCCACATACCCTCTCTATTACCTTTCCCACAGAGCTTTCCTGGATTTCCCTAGCCAGGTTGTTTCTTTCTCCATGGTATTTCTCCTAGTATGTTACTCTCAAATTGTTTTAGCTCAATTATTATACTTTTTTTTAGCTTATATTTTAATTGAATGGTTAACTTTTGTTGTTGTTTCTCTGAACCCTTTGAAAATCTGATGAAAGCTATCTTACCAGATTCTATAAATACAGAGAATATACCAAAGATTTGTGTACAATTTCATCTAATTCACATTATCTCCTATGTCCACTGGTAAAATCCAAGTTAAGGACTACTGTTAGAGAAATCAGAAAACTCCTTGAAATTTAGAACTTTACCTAACTCATCAGGGTTTTTTTCTCTGTATTTTGTATAATGGACTATACTTGATATAAATGGCTTATAGATGTTTAGTAAATATTTATGGAATGAACAGATTTATCAGATTTGTTTACCTAGTTTGTTTAAAGTGTACAGAGAAAGCCTATTATAAGCCTACTAGAGACCAGTACACAAGATTCGTGCACTTGCAGTGGGGGGTGGCGGGGGGGAGAGCGGAGGGCGGGGTCCTCAGCTGGGAGCCCAGCTTCTGGCTGAATGGTACTCCCCCTGTGGGAGCGCACTGACCACCAGGGGGCAGCTCCTGCATTGAGCATCTGCCCCCTGGTGGTCAGTGCACGTCACAGCAACCAGTCGGTCCACCGTTCGGTCAGTTTGCATATTGGCCTTTTATTATATAGGATTATACTATAGATTTTACTAAGAGTCTGTTATATATTGCCCATAGTTAATAGCTTAAGTCTCTGTTCACTGGCCCTGACCCCAGCATTAACAGGATCCTAATATGCCTGTTGAGACCATTGTGAACTTTGGACAATATAATGTATTTCTTAGATAGTAAATACTAATTCCCTTTCCTTTTACTATCTTGTTATAACAGGTGAAAAGAAACTTGGTACTGTTATCACTCCAGATACATGGAAAGATGGTGCAAGGAATACCACAGGTATTTTTCCTTTTAGAACACAGAAGTTGAATCCCATACTTTCTGTAAATAATGTTTTAGCTTTTAGATTATTTGTAAAATGAAATGTTATATGTACAAAGTATTTCATTTATTAAACATTAAATTGTATATGGATCCCCCAACAATTTAATATCTTATATAGCTCTCTCAGTTACATTTTGGGATTCCTAATTTGGTTGGCAGGAGACAGTAAAATTATTAAATGACTTTCAAGCAATAAGTATATCATAGTAATTGATTTGATTCAGCTTAATTACAGTTGGTATCTAATCCCCATCTTCTTATCTGATTTTTTGTATTCTTAAACAAATCATTTAAATGTTTTCACCTTCTTACTCATTTTTTTGGTATAAGATAATTTATTACAAGACTAGCCAATATCACCTTCCTAATTAAAGTTCTGCTTTGAGTCTGAGAAATAAAATGATTGTGTTTTATCTAAATGTTTATTGTTTTCCTAATAAATAATTGTTTTCTATTAAGTAATGTCTTAAGAACCTGGCTAGTAAATGAGGATTTTTGAAAACTTTGATATAAACTAGTCTACTGGTAGGGGGTCAGAAAGGGAACTTTTTAATTGTTTAATGCAGTGGTTCTCAACCTTCCTTATGCTGCGACCCTTTAATACGCCGGGTACTCGGATGTGGGCGTATCTGCATGTGGGCGGACCTGCCTGGAGATGGATAGAGGAGCGGTGTCTCGGTTCCTAAGACCATTGAATATATGTGTTTTCTGATGGTCTTAGGTGACCCCTGTGAAAGGTTCGTTCAACCCCCAAAGGGATTGTGACCCACAGGTTGAGAACCACTGGTTTAATGGTATATGTATGTATTATTTGTGACGTATAGAAATAACTCACTGAAATACATGTATGTTTTGACATAGAAAGTGGTGGAAGAAAACTGAATGAAAATAAAGCTTTGACCTCAAAAAAAGCAAGGTAGGCATAAGAGCATCTATAGACAATCCTATATAATAAAGATGTAATATGCAAATAGTCGTTATACCTTGATGCGTAACCACCCACCGTGTAACGACCAGATCACGGATCAGCAGGAGGGTGGGGCAGCGAGCTACAAGCCGGCTGCGGCTGCGAGGGCTACAGGAGGGGGCAGGGCAGCAAGCTGTGAGGAGGGGAGTGGGGAGGAGGGAGCTACAGAAGGGCAGCAGCGAGCTACTGGCGCACGGATTCATGCACAGGGCCACTAGTAATATATAAAATTGCCACTTTTTAACGTCTAGCTTACTGAAGTGAATTTGGTGCGCATCATTCTATTGTGATAAAGCAGGTAGTTCCTAGCATGCAAAACCAAGCTTTCTGTTATAACATGCTGGTTTCTCCCTGTTCTTCCTCACTGTATCAATGTCTGAAGATGTTAGTGCTATGGTAATTTTTTAATTTCATCTGAAAACATGACTTTCATGTTTTCTAGTTTTTAATTATCATGCAAATCACAGGTAACAGAGAAATGTGAAAAGACCACAAATCTGGAGTCAGACCACAATTTGAATCTAGACTCTGTCACTGTCTAGCTCTGTGACCTTACACAAGTTAAGCCAGTTGCTTAACTTTTCAGAACTTTACTTTTCACCAGAGAATGGAGATAAAAATGTCCCCCACCTTAAAAACAATTCTTGACACCATGCTTTATTATATCCAGTCTTAAAAATCCCATGAACTCTCCCAGCTGCCACCCCATTTCCTGCTTCCCTTTACAGCAGTTTTCACAAATCTTATCTAGATACTTTCTCAGTGCCCTTAAGTTACAGTCTCCTTCAGCCATTCTAATCAGGCTTTTATCCCAACCACATCCCAGAAACTGCTCTTGTCAAGATCACACGTGACCTTTAAACCGATGGCTACTTCTTTATTTTTACCTTACTTAATCTTTTAACAAGTCTTTATTTTGGAACCCTTTTTTCTTTTGGCCCTGGAACACCATACTCTTTTTTCCTCCCAACTCACTGGCTGTTTCTTATCAGTCAAGTGCCCTTGGACTCAATCTTAGACTTTTTTTTTTAATATATATAAATTTATAATTTCTCCTCATTGACTTTAGCCTAATAGCTTTAAGTTCAAACTATCTATTAAGAACTCCCAAATGTATATCTCTAGTTCTGACTTCTCTGAGCTCCAAACATACTTCCACCTGTCTACTTGATTTATCCAATTGGATGTCTAACAAGTAACCTCTTTTTCTTTCCGTTTTCTAATCATAGTTTTCTCATCATTGCACTTTGTCCAATCCAGTTGTGCAAACCTAAAAGCTAGAATTCCTCACTGGTTCCCTCCTTTTCCTCACTTCCCATACCCATCAGCTAGCAACATATAACCTGAGTCCACCTGCTTTTGTGCATCTCACTGTTATTCCATGTCCCAAACCACCATTATTTCTTTTTTTTTATTATTTCTTAAATCTCTCTCTCTCTCTCTCTCTCTCTCTCTCTCTCTTTTCAGTTGATCAGCAGCCTAGCCAGGTTCTCTAGCCAGGACCTCCAGCCAAGTTCTGTCCCACCATTATTTCTTACTTGGATACCTTAATTCTCTATCTCTCTGCTTCCTCTCTATTTCCCTGTAAAGTCTTAGAGTAACCAGAACAGTCCTTTAAAAGGCATGTAACTTCTTTGCTGAAAACCTTCATTGGTTTTCTTTTACGGTGATTAAAATCCAAGCCCCCTACCATGTTCTTACAAGATCCTCTCTGATCTGGCTCCTCCCACCTCTCTGACTTCCTGTTGTAGCAATCTCTACATCAGATAAGCCAAGCCCACTCCCACTGGAAGAGGTTTGTGCTTATTGCTCCCTTCTAGAGCTCACCCCTCAGAACTGGGGAGGGAACATGCAACCAAGGTGTGTGCCCTTGACCAGGAATCAAACCTGTGACCCTTCAGTGTACAGGCCGACACTATAACCACTGAGCCACACAGGTCAGGGCTCCATAATATTAATATTTATATATATATATATATATACACATCAGACAAATAGGTCAACAAATAGATTGGCTATAAACTGGTTTGGGATTAAGTAAGCATACAGCTTGCATGGAAGGGGTAGAAGTGTGCAGGCATTTTATAGAGTAGCCAGAGCTGGTAGAGTTTGACAGAGGGAATTGAGAGCATGGATTAATCCCATTTGTTGTTCAAATGAGGTTATTTAAGAGTGTTTCTATGGGATTATACATTCTTCTTTCTTTAAAAAAATCTCTAGATTCGATCCATATGGGAAGAATAAGTTCTCCACTTGCAGAATTTGCAAAAGTTCTGTGCACCAACCGGGTTCTAATTACTGCCAGGGCTGTGCGTACAAAAAGGGTAAGTTTAATACTTTCTATTCATATCAAACTTATTTTATTTGGTATTGATTTGGATAATATAGAAAAAGGAGTTGCCTTTATAAATTCTATTGTAGTTAAATCCTTCTTATTTCTAAGGCAAAATAGAATTTGTTCATCATTAAAAATATATATTGCCTTTTTCTGTTTTCTGATGCTATAAATTATGGTTTTAGCTTCAGAATTGACTTAAATTAACCAAACCATTGTTTTAGATATTTGTTGATATTATTAGTTGGTATTGTGATTTGATGTTCACGTGTTTTCTTTTGTTTAGGCATCTGTGCAATGTGTGGGAAAAAGGTGTTGGATACCAAAAACTACAAGCAAACGTCTGTCTAGATATATTGATGAAGATTCTGTCTTTCTGTATGATTTTGCTTTCTGCTTTAAATTTTCAAGGCATATCATAAATGCTCAAGTTACAAAATAACATGTTTTAAGACTATTAAGTTTAAACCAAGGAAGTTGATTCATTCTTTTGCTCTCTAGAAGTTCTGAATAGCAACAATGGAACTAATCTGCCTTACAAGCATCTTATTGAACTAGAATAAGAGGCAAATTTAACAACAACAAAATATTGTCCCAGTTCTGTAGCACTTTTTATTTAACAATATTCATATAATTCTTATTATCCTCTTACTCTACCTTATACTTACATATATTGTGAAAGTGAAAAGGGGATTATTGATATTTTCTCAGAACTTGGCATTCAGATTTGTAATTTCCCCCTCATTCCCTTGTTGGTTGCCTAGTTCTTAGAATCAGCAGTCCCTTAATTAATTGCAGCTTCACAGGGTATTTAATTATCTGAGACCACAATTGCTGAATGGTTCCTTGGAAATTAGCCAAGACCCAAATCAAACGCAAGTTCTATTTATGATTTTAAAAAGTTTGTTCTTGAAGTCATAGTGCTAGTACCTTTTATATGAGAATAAGAACATAAGGGGTACTCCATATATATCCAAATGAATACACTGGATTTCAGAAAATACATGTTACACACATAACCTGGAATTTACACTATTATGAAAGCCAGAAGAACAGTGTTCATTATGATGATATATAATAGAAATGAATCACTATTCTTTGGGAAAGTTTTTGAAGCAAAAATGAAACTTCTTTAACCCTCCCCCCCAAAAAAAAATAAAACAAAGCAAATATTTTGATTCCCAATATATATATCTTCAAAGAAAGATTTTTTTTAATGCTACTTTCAGAGGTTTAGGACTTCGGCTTTGGAAATCTGCAGCCTGCTAGGGGAGACCAAAAAAGTATTCCCTATTGCAAAGTATAGTATGTGTAAATACTTATAACTATAAAATGTGTAGAATAGATAACATGATATACATAGTATAGATATTGCATTTTTATTTTTAAATTATTATGCAAAATAAAGTTTTAACTGTTTAAGTTTTAAAATAGTGTTTCTGGGATATGTTGTTATTAATATCTAGAAAAATCACAAGGATAATGTAAAATATAATAAATAGCAATAGCTGTGAAGGCAGGAAGTATCTTGTCATGCTTTAATCAATTTGGGACTTTTAGTTAAAATCAACAAAAGGAACCCAGTTAGAGAGTGGCCCAGATACATTAAAAGTTGGGTTGGCCACCCTAACCGGTTTGGCTCAGTGGATAGAGCATCAGCCCTGAAGATTGAAGGATCAAGGGTTCGATTCCAATCAAGGGCACTATCTCAGTTGTAGGCTTAATTGCGCCTTGGTCCCAGTCCTGGCTTAGTTGGGGCTTGAGTGGGAAGCAACCTATCAATGTGTCTTTCTTACATCTCTTTCCGTCTCTCCCCCCTTCCACTCTCTTTAAAAATCAATGGAAAAAATATATCCTCAGGTGAGGATTAACAAACAAACACCAAAGTTGGGTCAGCCAACTTTGGGAAAAGTACATTTCTCAGGTACTAACCGAGATCTGGACTTCCACAACTCACATTAAATATCAATAGAACATGTAGCCATCAAAGTGATATAACAATTCTACATGCTATATATGCAGAACTTTGGGTATATACATAGAAAACATCTGGAAGCTATTAATACTGTGCCTCCCACCCCCACCCCCGTGGAATGGAACTGAAGGTTGAGAAAAGAGAGACTTAACTCTTTATAGCCTCATGCCAACCACCTAATATTTTTAGCTCCAAGTTTCCTTAGCTGGGGAGTACTGATAATTTTAGTATCCTAGAAATATATATCTACATATACATATGTGTTTTTGTTTTAAGGATTTTAAATAGAGGAAATGTATACATTGTTCTGCACTTTGACTTTTTAAAATGTTTCTCGTATTTGCTTTATCATTTTCTCTCTATCTTTTGTTATATATTTTTCCCTAGGCCCATTTGAGAGTATATTGCAGACATCATACACTTTACCCTTCAATACTATATCTGTACTTCATAAGAACAAGCATACTAAGTACAGTTATGAAATTCAGGAACTTAGCATTGATAACAGTACCCTTGTCTACAGTCCCTCTTCCAGTTTCATTTGTTGTTCAATTGTTTGTTGTTTATTATAGCTTCTAGTTCAGGATCATATGTTACTTTATCATGACTCTTTAGCCTCTTTTTGTCTTTCGTAGTATTAATGTATTTGAAGAATATAGGACAGTTAAAGCATAGAACATCCTTCACTTTGGCCTTTCCCAATGTTTCTTTATGTTTAAATTCAAGTTATGCAGTGTGGGTTGAAATACTATGAGTGATGTCACATCCAGTCTCACAGAACTGCCTTATTGGTAATGTTCACTCTGATCGCTTAGGACAGATGTGGCCAGTCACTGTGTAATTATTGTTTTTCCTTTGCAATTAGTGGTTAATTTGTGAGGAGAAATTTTTGAGACCATGTTGATATTCTATTTCTCATCAAACCTGCCCCAGCTAGATTAGTACCCTTTGATGATTCTATTCTGAAAAACATTTTTACTGTGATGTTTACAAAATTGTAATTTTCTAACTACATCATTTTTTTGTGTATTAATTAGTTGTCATTCTATAAGGAAGAGTTTTCCCTTTATCGGTGTAGAATAAATGCTTTTTCCCCCTGGCTATTTGCATGTTAGCTACAGATGGATGCCTCTTTACCTCAAATACTTGTGTATTTCCTAAGAACAAGGATATTTTCTAACACAACCATAGCACAGTTATAAAAACCAGAAAATTAACATTAATGCAATAATATTTTCCATATTTCACTAGTTGTTCCACTAATGGGCTTTTTTTTTTTTTTAACAAAGCTGGGCCAGGATCCAATCCAAGATAATACATTACATTTAGAAGCCATGTCTCTAGCCTCCTAGAACAGTTCTTCAGTCTGTCTTCCAAAAATGTCAAGCTCATTAAAAAATAGGCCAGTTATTTTAGAATGTCCCTTAATCTTAGTTTTTTTTTATGTTTCTTAAATGATTAGGTTGCATTTTGGACAGGAATGTCCTAGAAATGATGTGTCCTTTTCAGTGCATCATCGTGGTGTCAATTGTCCCATTTCAAGGTGTAGTTTCATTCGTTTTAGGCGATGTTGGCTAGATTTCTCCACTATAAAGTTTTATTTTTTTCTATTGAATTAAGCATTTTGTGGGGAGATACTTTGAGACTGTAAATATTCTATTTCTCAGCAAACTTTTACACCCTTATTTAGCATCCAGTAATGTTTCTTGGCTGAGTTAATTGTTACTCCAATTGTTGCCAAATGGTGGTTTTTCCAATAATATCATTCCTTGTACACTTACTAGTTGGCATTCTATTGTAAGGAAAAGTTTTTTTCTTTTTATCACTTATATTAGCATGAACTCATGAATTCCTATTTTATTCTGTCTGTTACTCTCATTTGTTTTGATGTCAAATTGTCCCAGCTTTGGCCAGTGGAAGACCTTTCAAGCTGGCTTTTGGTCTTTTGGGCATGTTCTTACCATTTTTTGAGAAATTCCCTATTTTCCAGCATAAATGTTCCAAGTTTATCTTACTGTTTTATTTTTTCTTTTCCCACTCAGCCCTAGAAGCAGCCATTTCTCCAAAATTCCCTTTTCTTCTGGAGAATGGTGTTTAAAACCTAAGATCTGGGCCTGCTGGAATGTCATTGACTCTAGAAAGAGCAAGAAAACATATGTATTAAAAATTATGAGTTTTATTGCTATCTCCAATTCCAATCCACCCCCACAGGGTTCTTCCTTTCCTTTCCCCCTTCCACATTTGTATCTTCCACAGTAAGAACCGTAGCTCCCAACATCATCAATATAATTACTCATTTTTCATATTGGTCTTGTATTTTGTAATCAAATATAATTTTAAGTTTAAAAAAAATCTAGGTAAGCCCATATGCGAATGTCATTCATCAGTATGCTATTACAGAAAAAAAATGTGGAAACTTCTGTACATATGCTGCCTCCCAGATAAATTTGGCAAATGAACAAATGGCACTAAATACTTTTTTCAATTCATCTAACTTTTATTGGACCTCTACTGTGTTCTTATCCCTAGTCAGATTGTGTTATTGGCTCTAAAAGTTTTGCTTATAAGCAAGAAATTGATAAGCAACCCATCAAATTAATGTAAAATTGTAAAAGAAAGATGTGACAATAAGAACACGGAAAATACAATGAAAGAACAGTGACTAAAGGAAAAGGCTGGTTCAAAAGCAACAATTCTAGAAAAAAAAAATCTAGGAACAAGACTAAGGTAGTACTAGGAAAATGGGAATGAAAGGAGAATTAGGAAGACCTGATGAAAAGACGATTTGACAGGATTTATTGACAATTTGGGGGGAATGAGAAGAAGATGAGTCCAAGTAGGTCTCACTTAGATGTGGTAATAGTATATTTTTCCACCAGATGGCAATGGTGTTCTGGGTTTTCCATCTTGCTAAAAGATTTACAGTTCAGCAACTTAAAGATCAAATATGCCCTCACTGGTTTGGCTCAGTCGGCTGCAGACTGAAGGGTCCAGGGTTCGATTCAGGTCAAGGACACGTGCCTGGGTTGCAGACTCAATCCCCAGTGGGGAGCATGCAGGAGGCAGCCGATCAATGATTCTCTCTCATCATTGATGTTTCTACCTCTCCCTTCCTCTCTGAAATCAATAAAAATACATTTTTAAAAAAGATTAAATAGAAGGGGGGAATAGGGGACATCTGTAATAGTGGCAACAATAAAAAAAGAAAAGCTCAAATAGATGGACTTAAGTTTCCAACAACAATGAACAAGCTAGCCAACAGAGAAACTTAACCATACAACAATAATAACCCTGGAAAATATTTATTTACATACATACATATGCATGTAAGTATACACAATTTATGTATGTATGTAATTTTTAAATCTATATATATAAAAGCCTAAGTGACCATTACAACCGGACAACCAGATGACCAGCTGGTAACTATGATGTGCACTGACCACCAGGGGGCAGTGTGCAGGAGCTGCCCCCTGGTGGTCAGTGCGCTTCCACAGCCAACCTCCCATGGCTGGCCAGCCCCAATGGGTCCTGATTGGGGCTGGGTGAGACCGTTCCAATTGGCACCTATTGCAGGCCAGCCCAAGGGACCCACCGGTGCACAAATTCGTGCACTGGGCCTCCAGTATGTATATAATTAAACTGGCAGGAAAGTAATGATGATCCTCAGAAGCCAGAAACAGGGAAAGTGCAATTTCAAAGGGTAAACTAACACCAAAGTCAGTGCTTGCCTTCAGGAATATCTGCCAATCCCCCAAGGTCTGAAGCCATATTTTAAAGGGCACCACACACATGGAAGACAAAACCATGGGTTGGGGCAAGGTGGAAAGGTTAGGTTATTAACAGATCATCTACGGTTGCTTTTGTGTATAATGGCAGAGTTGCAAAACCTGAAATATTTACTACCTGGACCTTTCAGGAAAGGTTTGCTAACCCATGTTCTAAATAGTTCTAGAAATGGTCAGCATTTTTGGAAAAATCTTGGATTGATACGGAAGGTTAGTGGCTGCACAGTAGTAGTACAATGTTTTCCCAGGCTATTTTTATTGTTTCTTAATTCCTTAATCACTTAATGGACTCAATTTAGGACAAGGAGTCACGCAGACATCTCTAAAGATTATCTTTCTGGCACAGGCTAAAGCATATATTATTCTACATTGATAACTAAACTATTAAGTAATTTGATCTAGATTATTGTTTACAGTGTAACCCAAATGCCTTTAGTTTGTTCTGGATATTTACCCAAGGATTATACCTTCTTGCTACGTTCACTCAGGAGTAATATAATGTAATTAATATCTTCTGGGATATGGAATGTTTGGATCTTTCTCCAAATACACCTCTGATTTGTTTCCATGACATGGAGTTGGTCTTTCGGCGATATGGTTGAGGTACCTCAAACAGGACATTAATTTTCACTCTTCACAGCAGGAGAAATATAATCCTACTTCAAATAAAATAAATGTTGATCATTTGCAACAAACTTGTATTTTCCAAGGAGCTCACACCATACTCAGGTGAGCGTACTCGGCTAAGGCAGCCCATTTGGAGCCTTAGCCAAGAGTTTAATAATAAAAATGCATTGCTTGCAAAAGCTCTAATTGAGCACTCTGGTGTGTCCTGTGTAGTTTTGCCAACAAACTCTTCTTTGCCTGAAATATGGAATCTTTTAAGTTATATGTCACTCTCTCTCCAAGAAGCCAGTGGGGGAGACGTTGTGGCTTTTGCATTGTGTGTTCCTCCCCTAGACTCCCGATTCAAATAGCACAAGTTTAGAAACATGGAAGTAGAAACTTCTTGCCTGGACAGGCAGCATTTAGCTTTTTGAGAAAAGTGTGTGCTCCTAATTACCAAATTTGAAATGTATAGGCATCATTGCTACTAGAAATTTGAGGTTGGTTTAGAGCCAGATCAGCTGCTCCCTGCTCCCTCTCCCTCTTAAGAGGTATCCAGCCTGTCTGGCTGCTCAGAGCCATCATGTCCCGTAGTCCTGGTCTTGCTTATCTCAGTGCCATCTGTTCCTTCTTGCCCTACCCAGGCAGCCTTTTCTGACACCTCAAGGCTTAGTGAGGTGTTCTGCCTCTGTCCCAGGGAAACCTGCATTTTCCCCACCATGGAGATCATTCCTTCACCTGTCTTTGCATGGGCTCCTCCCTCCTCCAACTGAACTATAAGATCCTTAAGTCCAGAGATCATGGCTTCTTGTTGTTGTTAATCCTCATCTGAGGAAATTTTTCCATTGATTTTTAGAGAGAGAAGGGAGGGGGAGAGACAGAAAGAGAAACATCAATGTGAGAGAGAGACACATTGATTGGTTGCCTCCCTCACGGGCCCTGATTGGGGCCGGGGAACCAGCCTGCAACCGAAGTGCATGCCCATGACTAGGAAGTGAACCCACTACCTTTCAGTCTGCGAGGTTGGTGTTCTATCCACTGAGCCAAACTGGCTAGGGCCCATGCCTTCATGCCATTTTTTTGTTCAACAGACTCTAAAAGTTCATCAAGACCAGTTCCCCAGTATATAGCCCCACATGGAAATTCAATTATTTTGAATGAAAGAATAAGTGAATGAATGAAGGAACCTTAGATCTTGGGGGGGAGTAGGGGCAGGAACTTCGGATGTAGAGGCAACTGCCTTTAGGACAGCCCCAAGGACAGGGAAGTTGCAGAGGACCTGCATGAGAGGAGAGCCTCAAGGTGGTGCCTGGCAGTGTATAGCTGCCTCCTCTTCTCATCCTACCTTCCCTCTCCTCACACCCCAGTCTGACTTACCAAAGAGCCTCTGTATAACACGGTAGGAGCCTTCATCGCTCACCCAATCCTTAGAAAATATACCTCTATTTCAGTGTTGTGTATGAAAGTCACGTAGCTCCAGAGGCTACACAGCAGGAAATGTTGAGAGCATGTAGGAAAACTGTACCAGTCCTGGGGGTCTTATTTTAATGATTCTATAAAAGTTCAATTTTTGCTCAGTGTCTCATTTCATTTGGGACTGACTTCCTCTTTTGCAGTCATGAAATCTATATTAATTTGTTTATGTGGCAGAATAATATCAACCCGATTCCTTTCCCATGTTTACCCCTCCTCCTTCCTTCACCTCATTCAGGCACTAGCCGATTTTCTGCTTCTTATCTCAGAGGAAGGATATGATAGCAAGAGACAGAGGAATAGAGTGTCTTCCTGGCTTTTTGTTTTAGAAGCTGCCCTTAGGAGAAAGAAGAAGGAAGAGAGGGGAGAGAGGGAGGAGGAAGGGAAAAAATCAACAGCATAGACAAAAGGTTTGGAAGAAAAGATAATTAGAGTAGAAAGAGTCCCCTACTCCTGGGGAATTAAGTAAATTCCTGGGAAAATACCAAGGGCAGAGACGTCGATAGGTCCTGTGGCTCACCCTGGGAAGGTGGCACAATCCAAGATGTTTTGGTGGGGCCTAGGAATAGAGAAGACGTGTTTCCGCAGCCAGGAGAGCCCCAGGAAGATTACAAGACCTCAGAGAAGAAATGGGTGCACGGTAGGTCACCACTGAGATGGCCTTAAAAGGCTTGCAAAGCTTTCCCTGCCCCAGTGAGACACAGAAGCATGTCTCCTTGTGCCCAAGAGGACACTGGAGAAATGAAGGGTGCTCCATTTGCTGAAGGAGTCGGACAAACAGGGTGAAGGACGGGTCAATAAATACCAGTGTGGAAGGGTGCCCTTGAGGACCCGTTCCTCACTCCCCTCCTCCCCTCCCCCTACTGCATATCTTGGCACCTCATTAGCCCCTCCCAGAAACTAGACACAATCTTAGGGAAAGGGGAGGCTGAAATCAAGTTCACTGAGATCAAGTTTCTGACAATGCAATGAAATGGAAGCTTGAAATAAAATTCAGGTTGTGTTTATGTACATTTGTGGACTAAGGGATATATCCACTCCTTGCTTGTAGTTTATATCCTAGGATGACATTTCCCATAGAGGAGCAGTGCTCAGAACTAGCCACTCATGTCTTCCTAACTAGTTTTAAGTTTCTAGAAACCAAATGGTGATATACTATCCAATATATGCCATGAAAGTGGGGCCAATAACTGGGGAAAAACTTCTCTCCTGATGGAAGGTGTCCGTATCCCTGAGATGAGGATGAAGTCAAATGATGACAAGTGTGAACACTGCCTTTGGACATCAAACAAATGTTTTTCTTAAACTCAAGCATCATGGTAACTCTACTTTTAGTATCAGCTAATTAAGAAAACATAACAAAAAGTTAAGACATTCACTAACATTGTAAGTTAATTTCTTTTATTCATCACAACATGCATGCATATTTGAGAAGTAAGCCATATGAATGAGCACATTTTTCATCCAGTCTACAGTCAGAACATGCACATGGGTTGCAGATCCCTTGAGGTACACAGCTCTCAGGGGTCTGAGGCTCATCAGTTAGGACCTGCTGGGCCAATTAATTTGAAGTTGGTTTTAGTTGGAAAATCCAGTATGTAGGATGGCAATGTCTTGCATAAATATTTCTGTCAGTATTCCAGCCTGTGGGCTCTGGAAGAAATAATAGTTTGCTGCAAAACCGACCACTCCTTTTTGTTTGCAAAATTTCTATACCAGTTGAATCACAGCTTGCTTTTCACTTCTCAAAACACCTTGCAACATCACAAAATATTTGCTGAAGTTTGTGAAGGGCGGCTGCAGAAGAAGTAAACTGAAAGGAGGCCTGCGTTTACTCCCACCGTCAGCACCTTCTGTTCTTGCAGACCGACAGGCAACTCAAGAGCCCTGACTTCTTCTCCAGATTAGGACAACTCCTGGCACTGGGGCTGGGAGTAAGAATGGAAGCAAAGGGAACAGGGAGTTTTGCAGGTGCCAGTACGTAATATTGTCACTTTGCGGAATTGAATTTATAAATGACTTCATGAAGGTGAATTGCTATGGAAACCAGCCTTCTCAACTTTTATGTAAGTAAGACTAGTTGGGCCATTTCTATTTGGGAGTATATAATCTGGGTTTAATGACTAACTAACTGCCCATGCTCTACTAACTCCTAGTTAACTGGGCTCATATAATGCTAGGCCAGGAAGGAACCGTAGCAATTATCTACTTCCAACTCCCAGGCTGATAGATGGGGAGCTGAGACTCGCAGAAGTGAAGACACGCAGCTACTGTGTGTCTGACCTGAGCCCATGCTTCCTCACTTAGTTTCCTAGTGTTCTTTTCTTTATACAGTGCTGCCTTTCTGAATGGCCTCAACTTCAGTAAGTGGGTGAGAGAAATGAGACCACAACTAGACATAGGGCCACCCTCACTTCTTATTGAGATATTAAATCAAGTCTTATTTATAGGTTGCTGCCTAAGTATGTAACTTTCTCCATCAGCGTTATCATGGATTCCACATTCCAACTTTTATTTACCTAGAATATGGATGAAAGGACAGTGTGGGGAGGTAGGGAGTGATCTGAGGAGACTCAATCATGTTTCCAACATAAACCATATGTTGATGAACAGTTTCAAAGAATTAGAATGTACCAAACTCATTTGAACATAAGGTAAACTTACTTTAGTGATTCAAAAACGAACCTCTAGGATTTTTCAAGACCTTGTTTCTTGAAGAATGATGCCCACTGCATAAATACATGCAGAGTTGGCAAAGACCTTTCCTTCCAGAGCACCGCCTTGAACTGTTAAGAATCTCCATAGGTTCTCACAGAGAGGAATGTCAGAGGCATAGTGTATTTCGTACTATCTTCTTAAAACCAAATCAAAATCAAAGTTTTAACTAAACAGTGAAATTAAAAAGTGTTTTAGAGTATTATTTTATGTTAAGGTGACATATGACTTAGTCTCCAAAAATCTTTAAGTCTTTAGTGTGTGAGAATCACCAGGGGAGGGGGTCTTGTTTAAGTGCAGATTCTGGTTCAGGATCTCTGAGATGAGACCCAAGATTCTGCATTTCTACCAAGCTCTCAGGTGGTGATGATGCCACTGATCCTTGGGCCACACCTTTAGTAGAAAGGACTAGTTTACCTGCCATCTCCCTAAATGTGTTTTCTATGAAGGTCAACTCTGATTTTCATATCTGTGACCATCCCACTCAGCATCATGTTGGCCTCTGAAGTCCTAGTACTCTTATATGTATGTATATAATCTACAGGAATTTAGGTACTGCTGTGTATTATGTCCCATATGTGTATGTCTTATATCTGCAACCAGATTGTAAGCTCATCTAGGTCTGCTCAGCCCTATGTGTGAATCAAGAACTACTGACTCATAAATTGAAGATTTTTTCCTCCTCACTTAAAATGCTACAGCCCAGCTTATTAATGAGCTCAAGACGTAAATGTCTGGTCTAAGAGCCAATAAGTCTATTCTGCCTCTCATCACCTTCCCATTCCCCCCCCCCTACCCCACCCCCGTTGACTTTTTAGAAACCTATGGCTCTGCAGAGAGTTCTAATTGGGTATGTGATAATCGAGGGGAACACTATATAAAGTGTATGGTTGTCTAACCACTAAGCGGTATACCTGAAACCAATATAAAATAAAATTGAGCCCTAGTTGGTTTGCTCAGTAGATAGAGCATCGGCCTGTGGTCTGAAGGGTCCTGGGGTCTATTCTGGTCAAGGGCACATACCTGGGTTGCAGGCTCAATCCCCAGTAGGGGACATGCAGGAGGCAGCCAATCAATGATTCTCTCTCATTGTTATTTCTATCTCTTTCTCCCTCTTTCCTTCCTCTCTTAAATCAATAAAAATATATTTAAAATAAAAGAATCCTATATAGGCTAATATGAAAATTGACCAAACGGTGGAACAACTGGTTGCTATGATGTGCACTGGCCACCAGGGGGCAGACGCTCAATGCAGGAGCTGCCTCCTGGTGGTCAGTGCACTCCTCCTGTGGGAGAGCCAGAAGCCCCTCCTGCCTCCATGGCAGCACTAAGGATGTCTGACTGATGGCTGTCAGTCAGATATTCCCCAAGGGCTCCTGGACTGCAAGAGGGCACAGGCCAGGCTGAGGATCCCCCCCGACCCCTCCACCCCCGGCCGCCGAGTGCACGAATTTCATGCACCAGGCTTCTAGTAAATAAATAGAATTGAAAGAAAACAATAACAATCAGTTGGGGGTGGGGGGAGCTGTCACAGCCAGAAGCATGCTTATTGATTGCATTAGGCCACTAAAGTGGAAACACTGGGCTATACTGGAAAGGACACAGGCTTGGAGGTCAACAGACCCTGGTTCAGAGTCTTTTACACTGTCTACAAGTTGTGTATTCTTTAGAAAACTTACTAGAAATTTATTTCTTCATCAGAAAAATGGGATACTTGCTCCTGTGGTTGTTGTAAGAACTATCCTATACAATAAAAACCTAATATGCTAAGAGTCTGACCATTTGTTCAACCATTCAACCAGTCGCTATGATGCGCACTGACTACCAGGGGGCAGATGCTCCAACTGGTAGGTTAGCTTGCTGCTGGGGTCTAGCTGATCAGGACTGGGTCTAGCCAGATATGCCCTGGGGCCCTCCCGTGATCGCCCCCAGCCCCAATTGTGTTCCGGTGGGGTCCTCGGCCTGGCCTGCAGGGATCGGACCGAAACTGGCAGTGTGACATCCCCCGAGGGGTCCTGAATTGCGAGAGGGCACAGGCCAGGCCAAGGGACCCCACCAGTACATGAATCTGTGCACCGGGCCTCTAGTAGAAAATGTATAAAATGCATTGTAAATTGCCTACCAAGGTGCTCAATAAGAGATAGATGTTATAATATCAGCAGAATCGCTTCACACTGGAAATTGAGTCCCTTTGAGAAGCGGCTGGATAGTTTACAGGGCATTTAGCTCCATCTAGTGGCTTGCCACTGCCTAAGCGTCCTTACACAACTATGTCTTCCCCTAGTACATACCTTTGATGCTCATTTCATTGCTTTATTGATTTCACTCAACAAGCATTTATTGAATGCCTCCTGTGTGCCAGGCACTCATTTGGCTGCTGATGCTACGACAGTGAACAAGATAGACATGATCCCTGCCTTTAGAGAGTTTATGGGCAGGCGGGAAAGACAGAAATTAAATAATTTCCCAAATTTTGAGTTCAAGCTCTAAAAAGCAGTATAAAGGAGTTCAGGATCCTGTGAATTTGTAAGAAGACTTCCCTAGGGAAGTGACATTGAAGGTAAGAAGAGAAGAAGTCGACTAAGAGGCCACACCAGGTATGCCTCAGCCACCCAGCAGCATCTCTCTGGAAACCTCAACTCAATTTAGTATCAGGATCCTGCCAGCCCATCGGGCACTCCAATCTTAAACCATAGCCTATTTCATCAGCCATTTAGTAACCATTACACCCCACCCTATGCAAGTCCCTGTGTATACATTGTCACTGACCTCTGATTATCCTTTTACAGACGGTATTCAGAGAGGTTGAGGAACTTACACAAAATGACATGACAGAGACAGGATTCGCAGGTGGGTCTTTCTGCCCTCAAAGTCCATGTCCTTTCTTCTACTCATGCTGTCTCCCCAGTGCCAACCTCAGATCTCTTTATTCTGCTGCTTGCATTTGGCTGAACGGAAACCATTAGGAGAGTGAAAATGTGAAGGGAAAAATAATAGCTTTGTGGGTCATCTGTGAAGGGCAGAGAAGAAACTGCTGACTTGGCTGGTTATGTGCCATCAGTGTGTCAGAAAAGTGAACCCTAGAGATCTCCTCCATCAGGAAAGAGTCTCCCTAATAATGCTCATTATGTGCTTATGATTTAAAAAGGGATGCAGTTGTGGCTAAATTAAAATGATTTGAGCGATCATTTAGAGAAGCGAGGTTTTTCTATGGAGATCTCTAGGGAGCTGCAAGGATCACCAAGCACCATGAACAAAACTCTACTGGGTCAGAAAGTGGCCGCAGGGCTGTGCAATGGGGAGGCGACCACTGCCCTGGTTTGGTCAGGGCTGAGCGATTTCCCATGGCACAGGACTTTCAGCTTTACTGTCCCAGAGCTCCTGCCAGCAGAACTGGTTGGCTTCAGGCTTAAGGGTGGGCTTGGGTAGAAGACAATAGGACAACAGAGTCAGGCTGGTCTGCACCTTAGTTTCCTCATCTGTAAAATGGGATAACAGTGCCTACCTCCTAAGACTCCATATGAACCATATGAGATAATATGTGTGAAGTGCTCAGAGCAGAGCTTGGCCTAGAAGAATACATAAAGTGTCACCATGTAGCTCTCAGGAAGAGAAACTTGTGTGTTGTCCTGGACCGATCACCATCTATAGCTGTTTCCCTGTCTTTTAAAGTGGAAATCAAAGGCTCTGCCAAAGCTTTCAGAAGAAACAGAACAGGATGCAATCTGGAAGGAAATGGCGAGCAGTCAGGAATAGGTGCTCTGGAATCAGACCACTTGGGTTATATCCAGCACTGCCATTTAGATGTTCATTTATTATTTAGCAAACACACACAGGACAGGCCCTGTTCTGAGCATCTGACACGTATCAGCTCATTTGGTTCTCATAACAATCTTACCAGGTGGGTGTTTTTATTATTCATCCCATTTACAGACGAGGAGACTGAGGCACAGAGAGGTTATAGCTTGCTCAATCCACACAAGGAGCCAGAAGTTTGTTGACATCTCTGCTCCCTGGGTCCCCTAGAAAAGTGGGGATATAAATGATGATACCTACCTCATAGGGTTGCTATGTGGATTTGATAAAATAATCTATAGACAGCCCTAAGCAAAGGGTCTAGAACATACTAAGTGATGAATACTTAAACATAAAGTACCTTACTTATTTAGAATGACAATACATATATTATTTGCTATATTTATAAAAAAATATAACTGGCAGTTTAAGGAAATGGCCAAATGAGTAAAGCAGTAAAAGTCTGGGGGAGGGGAGTTCATAAGACACCCTGAACTTAGGGACAGGAGGACAGGCCTAAAGATCCTATTTGCATGAGAGGCCTTACAGGTTTTGGGGGGAGAAATGGTAAAGAGGATTTTAAGGATTGACCATTGGTCCCCAAACTCTAGGCTTTACTTTGCTGAACTAAGAGAGACAATAAACAAGCCCCCACCTCCAGGAAGAAGTCCCCGGAAGCTCCAGATTGGAAAGTTAAGGTAGCTGGGCCTGGAGCTGAGACGGCTGCGGTCTATTCTTGCCTCCTGCGGTAGAAAGCCTGGGCAGGGGCAGGCTCCACTCCTCTTCCAGATTCCTACCATGACCACCTCTGGCTTGCCAACTCAAAACCACTGTTATCTCTATGGCTTCATCCGTTTAGATGCTCATTTTTGACTCAGCCCTCTTCCTTCTCCCGCTCTATTTTTGATCGTGCCCTTTGATTCCAGACAAGGCACATTACTCTATGTGCCCTAAGTGGAGGGGCCCTGAGGGCAAAGAGGATTGGCCAGGGATGGGTGAGGTGAGAGGAATCTCTCCAGGAAGAGATGTGGTAATGATGCTCACAAATAGCTCTAGAGTCCTGGCCAACCCCTAGGAACTCACCCCAAGTTCTTTACCAGAGAGGGCGTTAAGCTACATTTTGGAAACCTAGTAAGAGTTGTAAATAGCAGCAGAAAGAGAACAAGAGCCCTTCTCCAGGGTGAGTTACAAGAACAGTAAATAGTGAGTGAACACTGGCTGTCCAGCCAAGCCACAATCCCTTCCCTCCTCTCTCATTGCTTAAAAAGTGGCCAGAGCTGTGCTCTGCGCTCAGGTAATTATTCCAGGCTGCACTGCTTTGCCTCCAAATGGACTCTTCATCTCTCCTAAGCCCTTTCGGATAGAGAGCTGGATTGAAAGGTACTTGGTTTTCATTTCTATTTCTTCCCTGGATGCTGCCCTCCTCAAATCATTGACATCTAGTATTGGCAAGTTCCATGTCTCCGCTTTGGGTGGATGCTCCACCCTGCGGGGGTGAAATGGTGAAGAGGACTTTGAGGATTGACCATTGGTCTCAAAACTCTAGGCTTTACTTTTTTGAACTAAGAGAGACAATAAACAAGCCCTCGCCTTGTCTATGTGGAGGATTTGGATGAGGGCTGCAGCAGCCTTGGTGCCTGGCATTTCAACCCTGGTTTCCTGGGTTTGGGTTGTGGGTGGGATGCTGCAGAGTGGAGCCACCATGTGGCAGAAGGGAACACAACGGGGAGATTCCCCTGCAATGGAAAGGGGGGGGTTTCTTGGGAGGAAATGAGCACCTGGGAACCCTGATGGTCAAAGGCCATTGAATTGTTTCCCACAGACTGATGTTTTCTGGGGGAACTCAGCTAAAGTCATCATGTGTCTCTAGGGTTCTGCTAAGAAAGTTTCCAAGAAGAGACTGGAACTGGGCTTCAGCTGGGCTAAAGAGTGATTCACCCGCAGGGTGCATTCAGGTCTGCGTGTCTGCCCTGAGTGACTCTTCAGTCCAATCTTACTAACACTTTTCCACGAACGTTGTTTTGTCCTACAGATCCTATAGGACATAGCATGACAATGAAATCTTGGTGCTTCCTATTGTTGTTACAAAGAGACCACACTAATATTTTTATGGCACTTTGTTTTTGTTTTAATATATGCTATATGTGAAAATAACTATTACACAAATCAAGTAGTCTGCTTTCCATTGCTAAGCACCCCTGACAAAAGAGCTTAAGAAGCATAATAGGTAAAACAGTTTTTAGAATCACTAATTTGGTAGCTGGGATATGAAGCTGGCCAGCCCCTCTCTGCCCATGCCACCAAAGACAGACCCGGTGGGCATGTCCTTCCTTAGGTCATGGTATTGCAGAGGAGGGAGGTTCTCTCCTGGCCTTCATCCCCAGGCAGCCCCTCCCTTATGACACCCCCATTCCTTCCCTGGGGACTGATATTGAGTGCCCTGCTTGCTGCCCTCCTGGGACCTGTGGGCTGCTCAGTCGTCACTGGCCTCCTTGCTTAATCCAACTCCCACGATGGCATTCGGAGTCCTCACCAGGGAAGGGAGCATCGTTAGTCATCTCTGCGGCCACGGTCATCTTCCCTCCCCTCACTGAGGTCTCTCCTCCTTCAGCACATTTCTTTTTTTAACTGTGAAGAGAGTCTCTCTGACCTTCCATCTGGAGGCCTTTCCTGCTCAGTAAATCCACACCCACCCCACCCCTCAGCCCTGTTCCCAGTGTCCTTCCCACAATGCCTGTCACAATGCCATTGACTTATCTGGGCAGCCTAGGACATTTCTACTTACATTTCATTACAGCATGGATTTGAGGTGAGCCTGTCAATGAAATAAGTGTGAACTTGCTTTATTTTTGTTTATTGTGAGTTTAAAGGGCAGGGAGGAGAAAACCATAGTGAGGGAAGAAGGGAACCAGCATTTACTGAGCCCTTGGAGTGCCCGCCCAAGATAGATGCCTCACACATTAACTTAGCCTCCCAGTGGTCCTGGGAGGTGTCATTTATCCCAATCTACAGAGGAAGAAATGGAGGGTGAATAACTTGCATGAGGTACCAGGATTGGTAGACAGAGAATCCAGTTGCTAATTTGCTCTCATTTCATGTAAAAATTAATGAACAGTTCCTGGATGATTCAATCCTTAAAAAAAGAAAGGACTCATGAGGTGTGCTGTCAAATGAGCTGTGTGACCTGGGATGAGTCAATTAAGTTCTTAGGGCTACAGTTTGAACATCTATAAAATCAGGGAGCTGCCATCTAAGAGCCCCTGACCCAGTCATTAATTACCCCTGTTCTCAAAGAAGGACTTCCTCCTACCCAGCCCAAATCTCTCACGAACCTAGACCACACTAACAGCAAATAAATCATCAGTACTTCTGGGGTATGAATCAGGAGCACATTAGATAGTCCATCCTTCCCAGGGAGGCAGCAGTTGTACAGCCATGCGCTCACTCTCCTAAACCAGGCCCTGTGAGAGGGCAGAAAAGGGAAAAACCCAGTGAGCGCTAAAGGGGTTTCTACATCACCTAGATCTGTCCATCACTCCTCCTCCACCCCTTCTGCCCTAGCACTGGAGCCAGTGTGCCTCGACCTGCCATCCTTCCCTCTGCAGCCTGGTGCTCCCCGCTGGCGGGCTGCCAGTGCCTGGGGAGGGCCAGTGCTGCTGTGCTTTATCCCTGGGCAGGCCAAGACAAACAGATTGGACTTGCATGGCCTCCCCTGCACCCTGGGAGAGCACTGCCCGTGACAGGGAAATAAGATAATATTTATGAGAAGCAATAAAATCTACAGCAGCATGTGCACCTTGAAATTCTAGGAGCCGTGAATTGGAAGGCCACTTCCTGACTCCCTGTGCAATTTGTACTCACCTAGCCTAGGTGGGGGAAAGGATCACACACATATCCATGCACATCCATACACACATATATACACACACCAGTCTGTGTGTGTGTGTGCACGTATATACATGTATACTGACTATCTCTTTGGGATTTGCTAAGCATCTCATATGAAGCATCAGCATTCCTAGGAAACTGCATTTATGAACTCTTAATTCTGCTAGAGTTTGCCAGCATTCCAGAGTCAAGGCAAGACTTTTAAATAGCTGTGGACTAGATTCTGACCTCAGAGCACAGATTGGACAAAGATGCCAGGGAAGCTGAGTTTAGGAGGTTCATTAAAGAAGCTAACTTATTTGCTTAATCTCAAACAACTAGTTAGTGGTAAAACCTAGATTCTAATCCTCTTTCTGTCTCCAGATCCAATGATTGCTTCTTTTCATTTTACCTCTCCTACCCAGTTACTACATGTTAACTTTCTAAAAATATTATATAAAATGAATTATATATGCAAATAAATATAAATAACATGTATGTATTGTTAAGAATAAGCACTTGTGAACCCCCCCACCCAACTTAATAGAATATTATCAAATTATTGAAGCCCCCATATGCCCTTCCCTTCCTGCCCAGAGATAACCACAGTCGTAAAATGTGTACCAATAATTCCTTTGTCCCTTGGAATTTTACCACATTTCCTATGTATTTTCTATGTAATGTCTACTTGCCCCTCCAGATCCATTTTCATTTTCTCCATACTGCCCCGTGCCCCACCAGGGGCTCCCTTGACCCCTCACTTCCTGATGGGTTTGGCAAAAGTGAAGCACGAACAGGAGATCTGAGGATGAGGAGAATGAGGTGGGGTGTTTCCTCCTGTGCTCCCTCCCTGCTGGGTCACCCTCTGTAAATTGGTTGCAATCCTCTACCAAAGGCAGGCAGCCCTTCCACATAGCTATTCCCATCTTCCCCTAGCCTTGCTCCTCAGGCCTGGGGATGCTAACGCTTCCTGACTGTGTGGTTAGCAGCCCTAGGGTACTGTACCATTCTTTGCTGGTTTCCCAAACCTAGTGTTTCTCAATCATATTTTTCATTATCACCTCCCATTAAGTAGCCTTTTCAGGTTTTTCCATACTCATCTTCCCCACCATTAAATTTTAATAGCACACACATACTGTACTGCATATCTGTTTATGTACTGGACATCGCTTCTGTACTTTGTACATGAAAAGAATATTTTTTGCCCCCACGAGCTAATTTTCTGCCCTCATTCAGAAGACATGCCCTAACTAAACTCATTTTTGTAGAATCTCTTTAATAAGTGATTATAACCACCCGGGTTGTTATGCCATCTCTCTCTTGCCAGAGTACTGATTAATACATATCTATGTCCCTGACAATTTATTTTTAGTTTTTCCGGGTTTTGACATTTACATAAAAGAAACAGCAGTGTATTTTTCTTTGTCTTGCTTTTCTCACTCATTATTATTTTGTGAGATTCATCCATATTAATGTGCATAGCAACTATTCATTGTCACTGCTGTATAGTATGGCATTGAATCAACAAATCAAAATTTGCATGTTCATTCAGTGTTGATGGACATTTGGGTTGGTTACTTGAACATGTGGCACGAAACTTTCTTGTACATGTTTCCAGGTGTGGATATGGATAAGGATATGGATATGGATATGGATATGAATATGGAAATAGAGAGTCCAGGGTATATATCAGGATGTAAATAGCTGGGTTGTAGAGTGTACCCCTTACCAAGAAATACAAAATTGTTTTCCTATAACTACACTAATTTATACTCACACTGAAAAGGTATGAGAGCTCTGGTTTCTTCACATTCTTTCCAGCATTTGTTATCATTAGACTTTAAAATTTTTGCTGATCTGGTGGATATGAAATAGATATCTCATTGGCCATTTGTGTTTCCTTTCTGTGAACACCTGTTTATGTATTTTGTCTACATTTCTTTTGGGGTGTTTCTCTTTGTTTTTGATTCTTTGGCATCCTTCATATGTTCTGGACACTAATTATTTACCAATGACATATGTCATATGTATTTTTTATTCTCTCTTTAAGGTGAATTCTGATGAATAAAAGTTTAAATTTTAATGTAGAAAAAAGTATTAATCATTTCCTTTATGGTATGTGCTTTTTGTGATGTATTTGAGATCCTCTTTCCCATCCTGAGTTGATAGTTATTCTTTTAAAATATTTTTAAAGATTTTTTTTATATTGTGCCTTTCACATTTAAATTTTTATTCCATCAGAAACTATTTTTTGTACCTAATAGGGATCCATTTTTTCTCCCATATTAACTGAAACCGATTTTCTAGTACCACTTATATGATGGACCCTCATCTCCCTTGTCTACCTTTAGAGCTCTCTCTGTCATCCAATATAATAACAGGGTAATAAGCAAATTGACCACATTGCAGAACTACCGATCGCTATGATGGGCACGACCACTAGGGGGCAGACGCTCAATGCAAGAGCTGTCTCCTGGTGGTCAGTGCACTCCCACAGGGGGGGCGCCACTCAGCCAGAAACCAGGCTCACAACGGTGGCAGGAGCCTCTCCCACCTCCACGGCTATCTGACTGACCCATGGCTTCCGGACTGCAAAAGGGTGCAGGCTGGGCTGAGGGACTCCCTCCATGCCCCTCCTGAGTGCACAATGTTGTGCACTGGGCCTCTAGACTATTTATATATGTGTGGGTCTCTTTCTGGATTCTTTCTTGTATCCCATTGGTCTGTTAATATATTCCTGCATCAATAACACAGTTCTAATTCTTATAGCTTATTAATGTCTTTATATCTGGTAACTTAAGGCTCTTTTCTTTTTTAAAAATGTCTTGCCTATTCTTTTTTCTTGGATCTTTCCTGTAAAAAAATTTAAATGGTGTGTCAAGTTTCAAAAAGAACCCTAGCAGGCAGCATCAGGGACAAACAGCAGGAGCAGCAGGAGCGTCTACCGCAACACAGGGAGGGCCGCTGGAGCAGAGCAGGTGATGAAAGGTGGTACCAGCAACCCGAGCATATCTGAAGTGCAGGAGCCAAGGCCTCCGGGAGCCAGAACAAGACCACCTGGTATGCGGAAGCTTATTTCAGAAGTGCTGTGAGGCTATCTCTGCGGAAGCTTATTTCAGAAGTGCTGTGAGGCTATCTCTGCTTGTTTTTATTAGCCCAGGGTCACCATAAATGTGCTAAACCTCTATCATAAGCCTCCTTTGGGGAGGTTCATTTAGGAACTGGAATAATTTATTGTGAAAAAGAGAAAAACTAGCAGTGATTTAATTGATGAATACTGTTCAGGGCTAAGGAGATAAGTGAAAATGTAAAAATAGGCCAGAGTTGTGGATTCGGACTCAGAGGCTTCTCTTAGTGTTGCGGGGAGACAAACCTAGGTGAATTCACAGCACCAGCCAGTTTTCTCCCAAAGAGAATGTAGATGGTTCCAAAACATGTCCATTTTTGTTTGTTTAGCTGACACTTATTAAGCATTTACTATGGAACTTGTTCTCTTGTAGGCACTTACCATGTATTATTTAAATTCTGCCCTCCCAACCCAAATCAAGTCAGAGAATGTATCCAGCTGATGAGTGATCAATCACTAGGCCCAGATTACTAAGAGAAGGTAAAGAATGCCCCTAAGCATGGACCTTGGCAACCACTCCGCAAGCTGGGCTTTTGAACATTTTCCTGGGGGATCTTGTTTATTTGCTCTGAATGGGAAAACGTACGGCCAGGAGTAGGTCATGTGGCTTAAAAACAAAAAGAAACAGGATCATGGAGACCACATGTTCTCTGCAGGGAGCAAGCAGAAGGAAGGGAAGGGCAGGTAGAGGGGTGCTTTGGAGCAGACGGCCTGGAGCACCCTCCACAAGGCTGTGTGAACAAAACTTGGCCCCTGGCTCCTGGCAGGAAGTCCAGAGTCTCAGATGCCAAGTATTGGCATCAGGGGTTTTCCAAGAAGAAGGCAGGGCCTCAAATCCTTTGTGGAGCAAGACAGGTTATAAATAGATCTATAATTTTTTTAACTAGAAGGCAACAGGCTTAGCACAGCTATTCTTCCCTTTTGGTTCTCCTCCCTGCACCGCTTTGCCTATTATATCCCTGCTACCAGGCAGACCCACCTGCCGCGAGCCAATCGCTGCTGAGCAGCCTCAAGGAATCAGGATGGAAACTGGCTTCTATTACGATTCCAGATTGTGACCTTGCTTGTGGAAAAGATTAAATCTTCCTATCTTATCTCTGGCTAATTGGGCAGGAGGTAGGGAGACAAGAATTTATCATACCATTTGCCACCTGCTGACTAGAACACTAATGTAGCCATTTCAGAGGCAGGCTCTGATTTTAGCGACAGGCTGAGGAGAAAAAGGACATAGTCTGGGTTTCTGGGACATGTAGTGAGAACCTGCTCCTGGGGCTTCTAACTGCATGATCAGAAGACTGGAATTTTATGGGTGGCCAAGTTTTATGTGGCGTGTGTGTGTGTGTGTGTGTGTGTGTGTGGTGCGTAGAGAGAGAGAAACAGAGGGACAGAGAGATTGATTTCATCTCTCCTAACAGATCCAAAGGTGTATGAGCATGCAGGCACTTAGAAATTATTTAGCTCAGTGCTTCTCAAACTCCTTGTTCATCAGAATCAATTGGAGGTTTGCTAACACAGAGATTGCTCAGTCCCGCTCCCAGAGTTTCTGATTTAGTAGCTCTGGGCTGGGGCCTGAGATTTGCATTTCTCATAAGTTACCAAATTATGCTGATGAGAACCACTGATTTTGGCCAACCTCCTGATGTCGTCACAGATGAGGAAACTGAAGCCCAACAGTTAATAAAAGCACACACCCAGGAGCTCACAATGGTTATTGGCTAAAGCCAGACTAGAACAGAGATTCCTGACTTCTAATCTGGTGCTTTTCCCACCACTTCAGGCTGGTGCCTGGCCAGAGTGCCAGGGAGGTGCTAGTCTAATAATAAACATGTTATCCTTTGTGGCTGAAGATTACCAGCCTCTACATTGTTTCCTCTTCCCCTGCCTTCCCCAGTACAACATCACTGGCCCTGCTGGTTCAGTACATAAATAGCTCAGTCCAGCCCACTCAACCCATCACCCAAAGGGACTTAGAATCAGGTCCTGTTCCCACAGCTAAGGTGCCCACTCCCAAAGGCCTAGTGCCTAGCTTACTCCCTTCATACCCTTGCTGGCAAATGAACTGGAGATCTGGGGCCACTGGTCATGTGTATTGGCCCTGAGTTATAGCTCTTTCTACATGGATGTTCACCAGAGGTTTGACCTTGGTGTTCGACGTTTATCCTGCCTGCCACCTACGTCGGGTTATTGTGCCTCTGTGGAATCCAAATTCTGGAAGGAGACAAAGAGACATCTGGAAGCCTCTGACTGGAGGGCCTGATGGATTAAATTCAAGCCTTGAACAGTCACAAAAAGCTGTTGGGGTGCCTGGGCAATGTGGAGCCAATGGTTCACCTTCCTTCCTTGGGTTTGGGACCAGTTGGAGCTCCTGGGCAGTCTCCCAAGGTAGACCCCCAGAGAGCTCAGGGCAACTGTCCAGGGAAGGGACCAGGCTCAGGATGACTGTGGCAGGCTGGGAATTGGAGGAAGGGCCCCTCCTTTTGTGAAGCATCTGGATATCATTTTCAGTCTATTAAAAACACTAACTATACTCTGCTAAATACAGCCAATTCATAAAAAACAACAACAACAACAAAAAACACTCAGGGGACAATTCCAGGCCAAGCAGTTGCCCCAAAATGGATCCAAATAATTTTTGGCTATACTACAGGTGAAGCTCAGAGAAAGGCTCCAACATTCTCTAATGGGCATCCAATCACCACCACCACCTATGTCCACCTCCCAATTTTACCAGCTCTTGAGCAATGACACCACCCACTGACTACAAAGACTCAAGGGCAATGTCAGGGCTTAACAGTATAATTTGCTTTGTCGTTGCTGTTGTTAATCCTCACCCGAGGATACTTTTTTCCACTGATTTAAAAAAAAATTTTTTTTTTAGAGAGAGTGGGAGAGAGGGAGGGGGAGAGAGAGAAACAGCAATGTGAGAGAGAATCATTGATTAGTTGTCTCCCCCACGTGCCTCAACCAGGGTAGGATCCAACCCAGGTACTTGCTCTTAACTGGGACTCAAACTCACGACCCTTCAGTTCTCGGACAACGCTCTAACCACTGAACACCACCAAAGAGGGCAGTATATTTCGCTTTTTTGTTTTTGTTTTATTTTAGCTTGTGCACCATATTCAAGATAGATATAGATTTTCTTCCACTTTCAAGGCTTTCTGACTGGTTTATAGAAAATAAGCATGAGATAGAGAGACAAGGGAGGGACAAGGGAGAGCACATGAGAGAACAGAGAGACTCAATGGATAAGCCACCTGACAATTCCCAGTGGACTCCATAGTCTGTGAATTAGCTTTGGCTATGACTGAACTTTTTTACTGTGAAGTAAGACTTATTTGGCTGTGGCCTTGTTGCAACCCCGAGGTTGGATGGTAATCTGAGCCAGTTAGCTAATAGCAGCCCCCCTTCAAGAAGCCTGGGGAGAAGACAGGAGGTGAAGAGTGTGCCTCTGCCAGATGAGTGTCCAAGGCTGGATAGGAGAGAACCGGTCCCTGCTATGGGGAAATCCTGGTGAACAAGACACCATATCCCAGTGCCAGGGAGCTTTAGGCTTACTAGAAAAGAAGTGTCACAAAGCAGATGCTCTAAACAATTCCATAAATACTGAGGGGTACAGTGAAGAAGTGAACAGAGCAGGCAGGGGTAATATGGAAGAAGAGTTGCTGAAAAAGAATACCCCTTTCAATCCAATAGTCAGACACAAAGGAAGCCTGGGTACAATCCTGCCCAAGCATTCCAGTGTCCGTTGTGTTGCTTATGGAACTGTGCTTTACTAAAATTATTTTGGACACATTGCTAGAAGGTAAATATCAGAGAATTAAAATCTTACACATCAAATTAATCCCCCAGAATCACCTTGTTTGAGGAGTGGAAACGTCATATATATCCTCAACTATTTCTGATGCTAAAAACATGCTTCTTAAAAATTTCAGTATAATCCACAATGGGAAAAAAGAACAACATTCTTGACATAAATTTACTATAAATATATATCATTATACAAAACAAGCTATTAATAATCAAATACACAAATCTATACACTGCAAACTTTTGGGGGACAGACCTCTACAGAGCATGTCCATATGCTTCTCACTATTTAATCTCACTATGTTTGTGGGAGTCAGACAAGGGAATCCTTATCCCTGTTATTCAGAGACCTCATCTGACCCTGGTTCTCCTGGATGCGTCAGCCTGCAAATCTACAACCTGAGGCCCAGCCCAGACCCTCACCTATCTTGACAGAGCTTTTCTGAACAGCCAAACAACACCCGGCTGCATTCCGAGGTGTTATTAATTATTGTTGATGTTGCTCGTGGCAGCTCGGCTGTGAAATGCCAGGCCTCCTAATAGCTCAACCTCGGGCTCTGTGCTTGTCTTCTTGGAATCACACCTCAGGCCTAACCTTTATCTTCTTTTACGAAAGCAGGACACTGACACACTCTCAACTGCCATAAACAATAATTTTCTGCAACTCATCATCTTGTGATAACTGACACCATGAGCACCAGCCAATCCTTCTGGAATAATATTGATAGGCACACAAGGAAATGACAGTTATTTTTTCCCTCAAGAGTTAAATGGGGGCATTTGAAATTGTTTCCCAGACCAAGAGATTTACACAATACAGAACTTGCCTGGACCGAATGTTTCTTATTCACTTGTACTTTAGGAGAAACTTTCTCAAGGGTCCAGACAAGTGTGGCTTTAGTTCTTTAGATGGAAGACATGTTTGTTTTCATCCTGTCCGTACCTGGTGACCAGCAGCACTGCTCTTCGGCACGATGTCAGGTACTTCCCCAGTATGTTGGACCTCTTACTTTGTGACTCATGCTTCTCAACAACAGGTTGAATGGAGGAGCTCAGGATTTTCCCAATCAGAGACACCTGAGACATGACCCGAATCGGCTTGCCTACGGAACAGAAGCAGCAGATGCAGGGCATCTCTGCTCAGTCCTCATTTCCTTTCCTGAAACAGCCATAAGCTCAACTTGAGACGGAGGCTTCCATGTTCGCTTAGGAGGAAGATACCTGAAGAATTACTCCATGATGAACTGGAGTCCTTGAGGCTCTATTCTATAGGGTTTGGTCTAGATTGTCTTGAATAATTCACTGCACTGTGGGAAATGAGCTCCTCTGGTCATGGACATGACAGATGGCGATGACTCTGGTCAGGAGTGGCAATGAAAACTCCATATGGATGGGTATCCCCACCGGTAACCTTCTCATACTCACAGAGTGTAAGCACCAAAAAAAACACATTTCCTGAGATCTGCATAGGGTATGTCTTAGCGGGCAGCTGACCTGTTTTGAGTCAGCAGAGGAGAATCCATCAAACCAAGTATCATTGAGGAAATGTGGAGCTGTTCTTAGACTCTGGCCTGGTAGAGTCCACACTGGGACCTAAGAGCTGAGGAAAGCTGGCTGAAAACAGCAAGCATCATCCAATAAGCAGGATGGAGGCACACCCATCCTGCCCTGGTGGCTGGCTGCCAAAGTCTATTGGCTCTAGGGAAGTCGCAGGCAAAGAAAAAAAATACTGCTCCCTGCTCTGCATCAGAAACCTGTGCATGGGTCACGAGCTGTTGGAGCAAGGGCAGAATTGGAAGGACACCAGGAGGCTTTTGCAATCTGATGATATTCCTGGGGCTCAATGAATCCTTTCATCTGATCTCCCGCTTCCAGGAGGCTTCCTCCCCTGGCTTCCCTCAGGTGTGGTGATGAGCCTTTCATTTGACATTGAGCAGATATTTCCACATGGTCTGTCCATGCCTCCATCTAAAAAAATTGTTGGATTCTGGGTTTTTCCCACCTCCCAGCTACTTCACTGTGAGAAGTGAGATTACCCTGCAGTAAGTATTTTAGGGAGAAGATACACAGACTTGTTGTTACCAAATATATCTAAATTTACTTTAATCCACAGCAATTTATGTTCAGAGAAAAGATAGAGCAGTTTTCCTTTTCCAAGGTTTTCCTTCTGATTGCTCAAGTCACCCTTGTAACTCTCAGAACCACCTAGGGCAGTGATGGCGAACCTATGACACGCGTGTCAGAGGTGACACGCGAACTCATTTTTTTTGGTTGATTTTTCTTTGTTAAATGGCATTGAAATATATAAAATAAATATAAAAAATATAGGTCTTTGTTTTACTATGGTTGCAAATATCAAAAAATTTCTATATGTGACACAGCACCAGAGTTAAGTTAGGGTTTTTCAAAATGCTGACACGCCGAGCTCAAAAGGTTCACCATCACTGACCTAGGGACTAGACAAATTACCTCCCTTTGACAGTTGAAAACAACGCCACCCCATAGTGATTTGTTTGAAGGAGTCAGAATTGGTGGCAAAATTCATGTCTGGCCTTCTGATTCCTATTCTGGGTTCTTTCTACCAGTCTTCCTTATTTCATTTATTCAGTGTAGCAACTCAAATGAAAAAGTGCCTACTACATGCCATGGAAGAAACAGGTTTCCAGCCTTATCTCCCACAGCCCACCCACACAAACCATCTGTCCAGCCACACAAAAATAGCTGGTGTTTTCAGCCTCTGCACCTTTGCTCCTGCCATGTGACTTGCTTGAACTGCCTTCCTCCAATTCTCTGCTTAATGAAACTTAATCATTCTTTAAGCCCAAGCTCAACTGTCCTCTCCCATATTTCTCTCCTGATTATTGCAGCAGGAGGTAATTTCTTGCGTGTGGTGAAGTTACTTAAAAAAACAAAAAAAACAAAAAAAAACAAACTTTGCGGGCACCATATACTGCTTTGGATTATAATATTTTTCAGGTGACTTTTCATCTCCCCAAGTAAACTGTGAGCCTAAAGGAGGCAGAAACTGTGTTTCGCACATCTTAGTGTTCCCCACGGAGTCTTGCATATAATAGAAGCTCAATAGTTATGAAATGAGTAGACATAGGAGAGTTAAGTGGCTCTCTAAAGTTTCACAGAACACCAGAATCTGACCTCCATGTACTCCACCAAGTCATGCTGAAAACAATGCAGTTTCCACTATGATTAGCCTCTTTGTAGGAAGGTAATTTAAAATAGGCTTTGTAATATAGCTCATTCTAATACAATGCAGATTGAGCTGTTCAGAAAGAACAGAATAGTTTAAATGGTTGGGCTTGAAAACCTGAAATTCCTATGCTGTTGGCTAGCATGAAATGAATAGCCCTCTTCCCAGGATGCCTCTTCTTTTAAACATGAACTGATGCTCACCATAAGTCAGTGTAATAACAAAGTATGGTGGTCATTAAGGTGCCTTTATGGACCAAATAAAGAGAATCAGAGAGTGACCCAGTGTTATCTTCCTTCAATCATCCATGCACTATTTCCGACAGCATTGAGTAAACACACTCAGTCTGCCCACACTGAGCTAGATGTTATGGATACAGAAGTAACACAAAATCTCTGCCCTCATGGAATGCCAATCTGGTGACTATCTATGCCTATTGCTAGAGTAGTACTAGCACTCTTCTTTTTGTTTTATCTGAGGAGTTAAAGTAAGGGTGGAACTCCAGGCATCATTCTGTACATGAAGTGTATACTCAATCTGCATACTGGGTCAATATGTATACTGAAATGTAATGAATGGAAATTATTATGCTTACTAGGATCCTTTCAGGAAGTTTCTTGGGGGTGGGAGACTCCAAAGAGAGTTGCTTAAGTAACAACAGAAGTTCACTCACCTGCCTTCAAAGAGGGGTAGAGTGTGGTTACTAAAGAGGTCTTCTGCTGAGCAGAGGGTACAAGTTTGGGTCAGAACTACCTTGTTCAAGCCAACAGAAAAAAAGACTGATCCTATCCTCTTTCCTCTGTGGTTCTCAGGCTGTCTGTGAATAAATATTAAACACATAAAGAATATGGGTTGAAGCAATACCAAAGCGGCCTATTAAGGCAGCTGTCTGTCTTGGTTAGCCTTGTTTATCTGTTTTGGTTTATCTTTATTTATCAAAGGTAATGAAGCATTTGTTGGGCAGTAGCAGAAGCCACAATGGAACTCAGGAGCCTTAACCCAGTATTACATCATACACATTAACATCCCATTGCTATTAGCAATTCATTCAATTTGTTTATTTATTAATGACAATTATCTGCATTGCTCAAATGACTTCCTCATCCAAATTAAATATTCAGATAATAAGTCAACAACATCAATTTTCTAAAGGCCATACCTCTCTCCAGTACAAGAGGGAAACAACTCAAGCAAAGGCTAATAGGTGACTTTCTACCAGTACTGTGCTAGATACTGGCACAATGTAGTTTTGTCATAGTAGAAAAGACCTAGTATGGTTCGTTCAGAAGACTACTCTGCTAAACAAACCAAGAAATGTTTCTGTAGAAGGACTAAAATAATCATAAGTACAGCATCATTAAAAAATCACAGATATATCCTAAACAGCTCTAGCTCTCTTAGTTCTTTATCATTATAGTTACCTAAATTCCTATAGCATTTATTTTGTTCATCTCTCTAGTACTTCATGTTCTAAAATTGCTTCTTTCAAAGTTCAGGTGTTCCTTATCCCCTTTAGCTTTGGTGTTGAGTCTGGTGACTCATTCCTGATTATATAGTATATAAACTTCATATTCATAAAATTCAATCATGTTTTTGTTCAGTCTTCTTTCCAAAGTGCTTTATCCACTGCAGTAAGCCACCAGTCCTCAAATCATTTATGAGGCCTTTCTGGAACTGTTCTAGTTCTTCATGTTTGTATTGATATATGTAGAGTTCCCAAAAGAGTAGGTGATAAGCACACAAGATGTAGACTACCATGATTCTATATATATCCAGGTTGATGTTTACATAATTCTTTAATAATAAACAGGTCAGTATTTTACACAACCATTTGTCATCAATCCATGTTTTTATCCAGGCATTTCCTTGCTGTATGAACTTTCTTACTGCAAAAACAGTCCTCCTGTAGCAAATACCTGTCTAGGACATTCCTTTAAAACTCCTTGCCTGCTGCTGAAAATCTTCCCTGATACTGGTTTTCTATACACACGTAAGCACTTATCTACATACAAAAACAAAAACAAAAAACAAACCACATGTGCAAATAAAACTAAAAAAAAAATGTTTCTCCTTTGCTTCTGCAAAATATCAAACAACAAACCTTCTCCTAGTCCCTGTACACTTCATTTTCTCTTTAGCTCTTTCTACTCCCTCACTGAACTCCATATTCCCTTCTGGCCTCTAGGGTTCTTTCTCACCTTTTTTTTTAAAAAACAGGGTAAATATTAAAAACACAACAAAAAGAAAAGACTTCTCATTCTCCAACTAATGTGCAGGATAAGAAGTAAACAGCAATGCAGCGAGGAGCAAATAGGTCCCTTAAGCCAAATAAATTTTAGCAATTAACAGCATCTTCTGTGCATGGAACTTAAAAATACAGTTTTTGATACTTCACACCTTATGAATGATAATTGGGAAACTTGCATTTAGGTAATAATTAACTTTTTAAAACTAGACTCCAATGTTGTGGAGTCCAATTTTAAAGTAGTTAATATTTTTGGATGAATGGGAATCATATGATAGATTGATGATGAATGAATGAAATGTATGAGCTTTAAGCTGTTAGAAGGTAATAATCCCTTTGGGGCCTTCCAGATAGTCTGTGAGCTAGTATTCTGTAGAATTAATAAAACTATGACAGCAACATACATTTAAATAAATGAATTAGCCCTAGAAACTGGTATTTTTTAAGGTTTTATTGGAATATCTTCAAAAAGACAGCACTGTACTCATTCATTCAGGAGAAGTTTTTGTTGTTGTTGTTGTTGTTCTTAAGGCAGATGAAAATTGGTAGTATAGGTGCTCCAGGTTGTCTTCCATCTTTCCCTGATTTATCCATTCTGAATATTTTTAGTCTAGAGAATCATCATTGGCCTCAAGACTCCCTCACAAAAGCCTCTATTGGGTTTCATTCTGAGTTCCCCAGTAATAGGTTCAATGACAGTAGTTCTGCTTGAAGATGTAGGTGGATCTTCACCTTTACATGATCAGACAACTGAGTAGGCGGCATCATATTTTGGTGAATTGGGAGTGAACGTAAAATTCACAGGAACAAATGTTGACCCAAGTACAAGGAAGGAGTCCAGTATTTTAAAATATGTAATTAGTCAGTGACTGGGAACTCTTCCATACATGAGTCTGGAAAGATAAGTCATATACAGAATGTTTTCTTTTTCTACCTTAAATATCTGTACTAGTTAACTAGACAATACCATGTGAGTTGCTAATTTTAGAGGCGTTGGACTCATTTTTACAGTAAGGATATAAGCTAAGTATGAGGTCCAAAAAAGCTACTTGTTGTGGAAGTTTTTTGAGAACCTAACTAAAAGTCCCTAATCAGAAGCTGCCTGTTGTTAATGAGAAGCTTGTTGAAATAGAATAATGTAATAAGAACCAACTATCCTTCCCAGCTGACTTGATTTTTGAAGAAAGCTGAGAAAACAGACATGTGACCTGTGGTCTGAGAGATACCCAAATAGATCCCTCCAACATATTTATATTCAAATTTTACCCTGCAGAGACTTTCAGTTTCTACTTCAAAGATGTTGTGGCTAATGGAAAGGTTCATATGCATCTTCCTCCTGAATGAGCCCCCAAAAGTCAGCATGTTCCCCAACCTCCAGCTGCATTAATTATCTCAGAGCAGCCATAAACATTCTGTAAAGGTTCTATAGAATTTAAGAGCCCACCAGGTCTTATTTACAAAGCTCTTTGATACCTAGTTACAGACTTTTGGTTCAGCATGAAAATGCACAGGATGCATAGCCTCTTCTTAGAACATTCACTATTTTCCTTTTTGCTATTTAGGAATAGGAGTCTACTAATTTCAAACAAATGTCCAAAAAAAGCACATCATCCTCCAGGTAGTTTGGCAATATCTAGCCAATTTTTACATTTTTAAAAATATTTGTATTGATTTCAAAGAGGAAGGGAGAGGGAGAAATAGAAACATCAATGATGAGAGAGAATCACTGATTGGCATATAGTTTTTAAAAGACAGTATTGTAAGTGAAAAAAATAGGTTAGCATCAAATGTTTCAACAATAACACTTTGGTCTGAAGAAAATGGAGTAACATATTTAAGATTCATAATTAAATGTGAGCTGAGAATTTTTATATTCAGAAAAACTGATTTTTGGGTACAAAGAAAACAATGTGTTACCAGCATGTAAAAACTCAGGGAATATTGTTCCTGTGAGTCCTTCCTATGTATCTACTAGAAAACAAGCTTCAGAGTAACTCATGCCACATCCGTAGGAAGATTTGTGAGGATTAAAATATATAGCTTCTTGTAGAATCAGGATAAAGTGAGAAATAAAAGGGAGCTAGTATTGTATGCAGTGGCTATATACTCAGACAAATGTAGATATAGTAGAAACTACTTTTAAAAAATAGAAGCAAATGCAGAGTGCAAACGAAAAAAATGTAACTTTTAGAAATCATGGTGGTGATGGTGCTATTATTGTTCTGAGCCTATTGTGTTCCTAAGCCTATGGTTCTAAATTTAAATTAGAAGTGTAAAAATAAACTCAGCATGTATTTTATTTTTAATAGTATATAGACAAAATTAAAAAAAATAATATATAGATATTTCCTAGCTCTGACCACTAAAAAGGCCTAGAAACCATGCTAACACAGAAGTGATAAACATATTTAGTGGTTTTGAAATACCATTTCCTACTGAAAGAAACCAGAGCCTACTGGAGAAATGGCAGATCTGGGGCATGAGATGTACAAGATGAGCCTAGAATATTTTGTCATATCAGATGGCAAGAAAGCTATCAAAAATTACCAGGATCATGTCAAAAGGACTCAAGTACCAGTGGAAGAGGATCTTTCTGGCCAAAGGGAGATAAACTGAGAGGCAATAAAAGTAATGATAGCAATGACTCAAAATCCATAAAATATGAAGAATACATGAGTTTATGATGACTAAAATAAAAAGTCACCTTTGTAGGATGATGGGAAATATTATTGAACAAAGGGAAAAAATCAAGCACTTACTTTTCCCCTTTTATTTAAATTGTACCACCAATTAAACAAACAATGGATGAGAGGAAGTATCTTTTTATGGAAATATTCTAGCTAATAAATGAAAAATATATAACTGAATTAGAATATCGTATAGCCCACAATAAATTAATGGGTCTAGGCATTGAGCAACAAAACATGCTAAAGTCACAGAGACCTCCTGATGTGCCACTCATTATCTTGCCAAAGGTGAGACTCAAAACCTGAGTCTCATCAAGCCTAAAAATCCAGTTACATTTGCAGTAAATACGAAGGGCAGGGGAACTTGCTGAACTACACCAAGAGTATGGCACTGGCATCATCCAGGCTGCAGGAAACTCTACAGGTGTCTGTATTTTTGTTTTATTTGATAATAAAAAGTGGTATTAAAAATTTAAATGCACATATCACTGCTTGTCTATAAAATAAACTCACTGAAATATGCAAAGATATAAGTATAGGCATGTTCACTGCAGTGCAATATATTTGTAATTGCTAAAAAGTTGGGGTGGTGATGGAAATGTCTGTTAGATGGGGGCTCATTGAATAAATCATGGTACATCACACATTGGAATAGTATGCAGCCAAGAAAAATGAGATAGGTCTATATCTCAGACATATCATTAAGTGGAAAAAAAGCAAGATGTAAAATAATATTATGATGGTCTCATACATGTATACACATGCATTCACCTTGTATTTGCATTAAAAATATTCTGCAATAAAATACCCCAAATGAGAAAACATGAAGGCCAGAAAGGATCAGTGCAGGAAAAGCATGACAAGATGGCTGGCAAAAGTAAACTATTGGTGAGTTCAACCCCAAGAAAGCAGATTTACTACTATTGCAAGATTTGTTTAGGCTTCGTTTTAATAAATAATGAGACACAAATTAAATTAAAGGTCATCTTACCATTGATGGTTCCTTAGAGTCTTCAGAGTATTGAATTCAACTTAAACTTGGAGCCCCAGTGCTGTTGAGTGGACAAGAAATTCAACTTTGGTCAGTCTGGAGTATCTTGTGTACACTCACTGAGGGCTCTGGCAGGGACCAGGCATCTTAAGAAGCACAAGAACATCTGGAGGCCCTTCTCATCATTACTTCATAATGGAATGTCCCAATCTGCATTATCCCTTTGGGTTGATCCTCTGCTATTTTCTAGAAAAGAGGTACTCTTTGGTAAAGACATGGCCTCCCCAAGGCATGCAGAACAGGGGTACTGCCAAGAAGCAGAAAATAGATCTTGATAGTGTGGGAAGATAGGGTTCTCCTCAAGCCACAGTTCTCTTTGATGGGTTTATTCAGAACTAACGCCTGGAAGTTCAGCCACAAGTCTCTCCTGAGGTAAAGACATAGAACCAGTTAGAATGAGAGAGGAAAAGGGGAAAAGACAGAGAGACCACAGAAATCAGTATTTCTCACAAGCTTTTCTCACCAAATTCCTTTCATTTTAGAGTTGAGGAAACAGGGACATGGGCATAATAACCAAAGGCATATTAGTACATAGTTACCAACAAAGCTGGCTCTTTCTACTATGTCACAGTGCCTCTTGGCTTTTCTTAATTCCCAACCTGTTCTATTCTACATTTCCCTTGTTAATTGGCACATAAGTTTCTGCACCTAGAGTTTTAGACATATTTGGAAACTTCTTTTAGACATGTTGATCCACTCAGGGCTGAATTATCTGTGACAGCAAGAATAGCTCCACCCTGGGGCATATCCAGCAGGATGAGGGATGAGGGGATAAATCATGTTGTGTTCCATTCTTCCTGGCTCTTGATATTTTCACACAAGAGAAATCAGGTTCCTCGGGGTGCACAGGCCCAAAAGGCCATTTTTAGGGTGTGTGTGGAGGAAAAGTCCTTCTGTGGAGGAAAAGGTAAAGTCCTACGGGCCCAGTTACTCTCCACAGACACCCTTAGGATGGCCTTGGGGAGCCTGATTCCTCCTGTGGCAATGATATACGTGCACTGGATGACTTGGAAGAGGCAGGTGAATGAGCTATATGTATGTAGCTAAGTCACTGATCCTTCTTAGCAACAGCTGGCAAGACCCTGGCCTTTTCTTACTGCCTCTGAGAGTCACTGTTCACCTCCCTCTAGGCAGGAAAGGGAAGAGGAAGTGGTATTGCATCTAATTTTGAGAGTAATTGTTACTATATCAGTGTGCAAAGGGCACGTTCCAGTGGGCAGTGTGGGAGTGCTCAGGATTGTCTAGCTATAGGCATGGTCTAACATTTTCTTGTATTCTTCTAATAATAAATTGTGAGAGAACAGAATGTACTGTTGTGTTTATAATTCAGACAAACCACATACAGGTATTGGCCAACATGGTTTGACATGCTTTTTTTTTTTTTCCAGAACAGAATGTACTGTTGTGTTTATAATTCAGGCAAACCACATACAGGTATTGGCCAACATGGTCTGACATGCTTTTTTTTTTTCCTTAAGCCAACCTGACAGAAAAGCATTGAGAGTTGCATTGACCCTTCCAACATTTTTCTGTCCAGTCCATTAATCATCAGCAGAATAGCCAAGAGACCATGTTATTGCGCTGTAGCCCAAAGAGGTCTGTGGTTGTGAATGGGTTGACTGGGAACAAAGTTATATCATTGCAGTTCTGATTGATTAATGCTGAAGTCATTGCTAAATAATGATTACCAGCCCGTTCCCACAAATCATGCAGTGGGTGAATAAGAACTAAGTTAAACAAACTTAGGTCTGTGATCACAGCTTTTTCTTGTGGTGAAGGCAGACGTGTGGAGATAGTGGGCAAGGGAAGAAAAAACTAGATCTGATCACACGTGAACAGAAAACAACAGCAGTTTGGATTCTCATGATGACTTGGGCACTTCCCTTCCTCTTGCAGTTGCTTCTCATGTCTCTGCATTCCCAGTCTCTCTCATCAGATTGCTTCTGAATGCTGCCACCACAGTCACTCCCCTCTATCACTCTTGCTCCCTTCTTACAGATTTCCATGACTAACCAGATGGAGTTACTGCCTACTCAAATGATTTAAACCTCCCCTTTCTCACGGCTTTCCTACCCCAGTTCTCCAACTCCCCTCAATTCTTCCCAATTTGTTTCGAGCAAAATACATTCTATATCATTCCACTTGTCTCTTTCTCTCTGTGTTTCTTTTTTATCACTCCCATATTCAAGTATGTGCATGCATGGAAAGATAACATTCTTCTACTTAGGTTAGATGACCTTTCAAAATATTTAGTGTATTTCCACTAATCCTGAACACAGAGTAGGTAGGATATTAGAGTCACAAGAATGTTTGGACAATATCAAATTTAAATCTTGTTTGTGGCTCATTGAGGCATATTTAAACAATTAATGGGGGAAATGTTTTTAAGTTTTAAGGAAGCTTGGGTTTCTTTGGTATCAGCAACCTCTAATGTTGCTGCTTGACAGCTTTCTAATTGGTAGAAGGTGCTTCTTAAACATGCACTTTTGTGAAGTCAGAACCAGCATAGGCTGAGCCAAATCATGATTAAAATTCTTGCTGGCTGCTCCTTTTGCCAGTAGAGTTCTGTGTTTCCACTTGTTGGAAATACATCTCTGCCTGTCAATGTTTGAGAATGCCAGTACCTTTTTGAAATTACAAACACATAGTGTTCCTCTTCAAGAACGCCAGCATTCATGATTTTTAAGTCTCAAACTTCAAGAAATAGAAGCAATTGGATTTCTCTGCATCTTAAAGTAGAAATGGTAATATTATATGGATTGACAATAATGATATTTATGCTTTCAAAAAGGAGGTCCTTCTAAATTTATGCTTGTGTATTAGTCACAAGCTAATTCATTCCTTAACTTCAAATGACTTTCTTTTTTCTTTTTTCTTTGATCCCAGATATTCTGAATGATTGTTACAGTGTAGAAATTTACAGAAGTTTGAGTTGAAATGAAATGTTTCAGAACTCAAGTAGACATAAATTATAATTTATTAATGCAAAGAAAACACTTAGTTCCAACATCTCTTACAGGAAAGTTTTTAAATATTCTAGATGTGAAAAGATTTATGAGGTGTGATTTCATAAGTGAAAAAATTATTTTGATGAAAACTCTTTTTTGTAGATAAGAAATCACAAGAGTAACTAGATGAACTTCTGTGGAAATCATTTGCTAACTCAATTGAGCAAGTGAGGTCCATTAATCTTTAAAAACCAAGATACATGTTTATTATTAGTTTCTGGTACTGAGTTCTTTTTATTTTCTTACAGAGTTGTTTGTGGAATCTCTTATTTTGAAAACATGGCACTTTAACATGGGTTGTCAGTAACTTGATCCTAGTAATATGGTAGAAAAGGCATTAGGTTAGAAACCATAGGGCCTCGGTATCATTTTCACTCTGCTATTTACCAGGTTTGTGACTATAGTCATTTCTCTTCTATACTTTGGACCTCCATTTTCTCCCCTGTTCAACAGGAAGAAAAAATACCTGATCTAGCCCTAGCCGGTTTGGCTCAGTGGATAGAGCGTTGGCCTGTGGACTGAAGGGTCCCAGGTTCGATTGTGGTCAAGGTCAGGTACCTCGGTTGCAGGCTCCTCCCCAGCCCAGGCCCTGGTTGGGACTCGTGCAGGAGGCAACCAATCTATATGTTTCTCTCACATTAATATTTCTCTGTCTTTCCCTCACTCTTTCACTCTCTCTAAAAAGTCAATGGAAAAATATCCTCAGGTGAGGATTAAAAAAAACACACAACAAAACAAAACAAAAAAACCTGATCTCCTTGCCTCTTAATGTTGTCATGAGCCTCAAATAAGGTACTAATTGTTAAATCATTTTGAAACTATAAAGTGTGAGATGGTGAGCATTCTACTCCTCTCAGATTCCATTGCCTCAAATGCATTATTTAGGAAAAATACGAACTTGAATGCCATGTGGAGTCCTTGTTGACACTGCAGATGTTGGTTAATTTTAGATTCTAAAAGAACAAAAGAACAGAAGCACAACCAAGCAAATTATCCTCTTTAGCCTTTTCTTCGAAATCTCCTATTATATGAGTACCCAACTAAAAATGGCAAGCTAAATATTATAGAAAATTACATCATTTGAAGCATTGAAATTCTGTATAGCCAAGCCCTTTTGCAGAACATGACTGTATTTCCTCCAAAGCACATCACCAATGAATTTAATGCTATAAGATTAATTATGGTTATATCTTCAAGGATCAAGTAAAAGGATTTTAATCTCCAACTTTAACTTCAAGTAACACAGCCAGTAAAAACAGAAAAGTCTCAGAAGAGTCACAGGAAGATATGCAATCCATTTTGGTGGTCATAGCCTCTCTTGAACCAATGAAAAATTGATCTAAGCTCAGCTAGCCCTGGGTTCAATTCTGAAAATTCGTATTTGCAAGTGTGCATTTCTTTGCAGAACAGATGCGACAGACATGCACATACTCATGAGAACTGCTTTTACAGCCTCATCAGTTTGGAAGACCTGTCCTGCTCACGTGTGCCATCTGTAAGACATCTCTTTGCATCTTGTCAAATCTGACTTCCTGCTTACACATGCACAAACAAGAGGTGTTTTGTAAAATATGTAGACAGCATCTGTCATTCTATCCCTTGTTTGCATACCATCCACTAACAAAAAAATCCTGAAATAAGCTGAGCATTTTGTGTTTCAAAATTATGTGTGTATATATACATATATGTACAAATTATAAGTAATATAGTTAATAAATATATGTAGTTCCATATATATGAAGCAATAAAACAAAGGATACTTCATATCAGAACATAGCCATTAGATGACCTGAAGCCATTTAAAAATGGTCCTGTTGATATTCTGAGTCTAGATTTTTAATAACATTTCCCGGAAAATAATCCTGTCTCAAAATTGCTCACTAAGTCTTAGTGCCTTAAGATATTGACAGAATATCACTCTAATTAAAAATAATTCTCAAACAGAAATGTTTCACCTACCTAAGATCCTGTTTCTCTAACAGGCAAAAATTTCAAAAGATGTTTCAACCTGTATTTTAGAAATTTGGTAGATACTATATGATATGATATCTCAAAATGTGGTCTCCACTGGAGGAAATATTCAAAATAAATCCAAGGGTAGATTTTAGGACATTGCTTATTATGGATGCAGTCTAGGCTGATTATTTTAGTATTAAATATATTATTAATCACCTTCCTATCTAGCCCATATGCTACCTCTGTTAGCACAAAGGCTGAATAAGACAGGTGCAACTTGATTCCATGTTACATAGTTCTCTCAAATTGAAACAAATTTTAACCCTCCAAAATACTTTCCCATGTGAAGGACTGGATTACCGCAGATGATTACAAGCCTGAACCAGAAATGGATTCAAACAACTTTCATTCACTGCTGAAACTGAACTGGCTCTGACCCCCAAAATAAATTGGCTTAGTTCCCTGTAAGAGGAACATGAATCAGGTTGCCATCTGTTCCTTTCCTTCTTTAACATCAGTGGGCTGGGTTAAACATCTAACCAGAGGAGTCCTTGGGGGAAGGGGAACAGAACTCTGGGTTGGTGTGTAGATGGGTGTGTTGCAATGGTAGCGTCACCCCAAGTGCAAGAAGAGTGGAATCTGGAAATTATCTGGGGAAATATTGCCATTTGTCAAACCATGGGAACAAGAGGAGATTAATTTGCCTAAGTTTGTTTGAAGATATTGCATAAACTAAAGCTCCTTTGTTTGCCAGAGATGAAAAACGTAATCTAAACTAGTTTAATCAAAAGGTAATTTAGAGTTTCTGATTCAGGCAAAGCTTAATCCAGGGCTCAAACAGAGTGACCCAGAACCTGATTTATCTCTCTCCATTTCTCTATTCAGCATCTTCAACATTGGCTCCATTCTTGGACAAGCTCTCTCCTTGTATAGCCAACATGGATGCAAGCCACTCCAGGGACTCTTGTCTCTTTATCCAAATCTAGAGCAACCCTTCAATGATTTTTATTACAATTAGAATACAGTTCAAACTCTTTACCGTGAACTTCCAAGCCCTACATGATCTGATCTGGCTCCTGTGTGCTTCTTTGACTTCACCTTCTACCTCTGCCCCTCACTCCCTCCATACCACATAGGCCTTCTTTCAGTTCCTCACATCTACTTTGCCTGCTCTTGTCTCAGGGCCTCTGTCTGTGCTCTTCCCCCTGCCCTTCTTTCTGTATAGTTGCCTTCTTATCATTGATGCTCATACACCACTTCCTCAGGGAAGCCACTCTGATCACTCCAGTTACATCAGCCTTGCACTCAACATTGTTCTATCTGCAGCACCTGTAACTATATAGATTAACACCTTAATTTGCTGGTTTGTGCTTATTGTCCCCACTATAATGTAAGTCCTATGAAGTTTCTTGTATGACCAGTGCCTAGAACAATGCTGGACATGTAATGGCTCCAAAAAGTTTTGTTGAATAAATGAAGGAATTTAAAATTATTATGGGTAGAATATTTATTTCATTTTCTTAGAGAACTTTTACTGTAACTAATATATATATATATGGCTAAAATGCAAAGTGTCCCCTCGGGAGTTCAACTGGGAGAGTGGGAGTTTGATTGCTCACCATGATGTGTGCTGACCACCAGGGGGAGGTGCAAAACGAAGAAAGGCCCTGGCCGGCCCTGATTGCTGGCCAGGCCTAGGGCCCCTACCCATGTACGAATTTCATGCACTGGGCCTCTAGTTTAATTATAAAAAGACAATAAATAATTATAAAAAGAAATGAGGATGTCGTGATTGGCTTTTGAAGAAACATTGTGGATAGTAGGCTAAAAGAGTTAATAGTGAGAATATAATTCTACTAGAAATTGTAACTTATGCCATATACCAATGTAGGCGACAGGCAGGCCTAGGAACTATGTTAGGTAGAGGGATATATAACAATGACCTGACATTGGTTTTGCACTTGAGGAGCCAAAAATCTATCAAAAAATATAATTTTATAATTATAATATCTAACATCTACATAATGAAAATCATATTCACATTTATGATGACCTCATTTGATCACCACAAAAGTCCTATGAGGTAGAGTATTATTATAATTATTAAGATTACAGTTTTATAGGTTAAATAACTGAGGGCCAGAGAGGTTATGTGACTTGCCTTGGATGGCACAGCAAGTAATGAATAAGGTTTTTAAGTTAGACCCAGATATTTTGACTATCTCTCCCGTTCTACTTTACCACTATGTCTATTCAGTGTGATAAATGTATGTGCAACATGCTATGGGAGGTCAAGTATAACAAAGAGATTTTTTGTCTGGGGAGGTGAGGGAAGGATTCATTGAAGAAAAGTCATATAAATGGAGCTGTGAAAGGTGAGCAGGAGTTTCTAGGTAGAGAAAGAGGCATATTTCAGACAGAGACCTAATAAAAAAAGGAAGATGAAAATGTATAGCATGTTGCATGTGGTGGGGAGCAGAGGAGTCCAGAAGAAGAGCTTGGGGCCCTATTCTGTGAAAGATTTTCAGTACCATTTTGTACACAGTTAAGTAGTCCCTGAATGCAGGGGATTGAAACAGCCAAATCTGGGTTTTCAAAAGAAAATTAGAACGGCAGATTGGTGGGTGAATTGGAGCATGAAGAAACAAGTTAGGCATTTTTTTCTTTTTCTTTTTTTCTGTGATCGTGCAAGCAAGTTTAAGTGTCTGAAGGAGGAAAGTGGAAACGAAAAGGACAGATTACAGAATGTGTGAATTAGACTCACTTTGGGGAGGTGGAAGAAAGCGAGGAGTAAAGATTTTTAAACATTTTTAGCTTATATGACTTGGTAGATGATGATTTTCTCAACCAACTTAAAGAATATAGAAAAATGATTTGAGGAGAGAGATGGGGGTTTTCTTATAGCTAAGATTTATCTTTTACTCATTTTTCATCTGAGGTGGCTGTTTGTAATGTCTAGTTAGATATGTTACACAGATAGTTAAAATTATGGGCCTAGCCTTTGAAAGCTACGTTGAAGCTAGACATCCAGTTTTTGGAGTCATCAAATTACAAGTTGCATAAAAATTTCTATAGCAAAAGAGGCATAGGAAACTTTTTGGCTTGATGGAAATGTTCTATCTCATGGTTATGATAGTGGTTACACTGTTATACATGACTTAAAACAGATCAAAATTTTACACATAAATGGATGTATGTTATCTTAAATCCCTTATAAAACTAAAAATAGAAGTGAACTGCTTTATATAAATAGTAAGTGATAGCCGAAACTGGTTTGGCTCGGTGGATGGAGCGTCGGCCTGCGGACTGAAGGGTCCCGGGTTCGAT
>NW_006383011.1:15583919-15584344 GCF_000327345.1 Myotis davidii | reverse complement strand
TTCGATTCTGGTCAAGGGCATGTACCTTGGTTGCAGGCACATCCCCAGTAGGAGATGTGCAGGAGGTGCCTGATCGATGTTTCTCTCTCATCCATGTTTCTAACTCTCTATCTCTCTCCCTTCCTCTCTGTAAAAAATCAATTAAGATATATTTAAAAAAAATAGTAAGTGATAAATAATTTTTTTTAAATTTTTTATCAGCTGTTCTTTAGAAACAAGAAGAGACTGGGAAATTGTTCTACACACACCTTTAAAAACATCAGCACAAAAAGCTGCCATGGTTTCCGTTGTTCCAGAAACCAGTGCTAGATGTGCCAGTTTATGGGCCATACAGGAGTTCTGCATTCAAAATCGTATTCCCGCCCCCAACCACCCTCCTCCATCCTCAGCACACCTTGTGCCACCTGGGTTGACTTGTATTCGGA
>NW_006383011.1:15580881-15583881 GCF_000327345.1 Myotis davidii | reverse complement strand
AGAGCTAAGACAGGAAAGGTGCTTGAAGAATATAACATGACTCATTGCTGAACAAGAAATCTTTGCTTATTGATTGATTTTAGGCTAAAGGCCAATTTGGCCTCCTTTTATGGCACCATTCCCTCAGCATCACTTCCGAATTGTCCTTTCAGTGCTCAGCTTAAAATCTACTTTGCCCAAAAAACATTTTTAATTTGATAGGAGGAGAAGTCTGATACCTATATTCACCCATCAGCGTGGACACATCTACCACGAGTATACAGTTACCAAATGTGTATCTTTATGTTCACATCTCAATCCTGTCACTTACTAAGTCTTTGAGACCTTGAAGAAAGTGAGACTAATAAAATCTACCTTGCAGGCTGGTGTGGATGAAGTCAGATAGCATAAGTGAAATGCTGAGCATGGCATTGAGTAGGCACTTAATGAAAGGAAGATATCTTGTCAAGCCTGACTATACTTTCTGAATTATTTAGTCTGTATCATTTTTTTTTTTCAATGTAAAAGCACTCTTACCTGTGCTCTGCACTCTCACCCTAACTAATACAACCTCAGGAGACATTTAGGGAATGATGGTTAGGAAGTTGACAGGTCAAGGATAAAGTTGAAAAGGATTTATATAATACATACATAGATGAAAAGAGATCGTTCTGGGGAGATGGGAGGGTGAGGAACTAGATTCAGAGATGATGGCAAAGGTCTTTACATTTCATCTTTCCATTTATTTAAAAATGTATCTTGCTAAAAAGAGGGGACAGAAGGACCCATCTTGATGAGTGGAGCTGCAAGTCTGTGTGCCAATACACCTGGTATTGATTCATGCCAGCTGGGAGAGGAGCTTGGCTTCCCAGTGTTTTACTACTGTGGTTTCCTGGGCTGGGCAGCTGGGTGTCTAATAATGATAAAAACCATAATAATACTTCATAATTACGTACTGCCCTTTGCCAGAACTTGGATTTAATTACAATGACTGTGCCGGAACTGGCAACAACTCCCTCCCTGTGGGGTGCAATACCCAAGGGCCTGGAAATACAAAGTGAAGTGGCAACAGCAACCTTCTCCTGCAGAGTCTACCCTGGCAATTCACCCAAAGTGCTTTGAGTTGGAAGCTCATCATCGGAAACAAAGAGTACTTTTAAACTGCCCACATGTACTTGGCACTGTCCAATAAACAGTGTCTATGAAGCAACTACTGCTACACATGGCGCACAGTCTCATGGAATCCCAGGCCTGGAAGGGATGAACACAGATTGTCAAATTCATGATTACCCTGTCCCCTACCATGAGGCATCACTACCACTAGATTCTAATAGGTGAGTTCACTGACCTTCCATTCTGATCTGGGCCAGGGATGCTTCTGTGGCAGTGTGATTCAGGTCTCAGGCGACTCACCAATTCATTTAACACTCGTTTTCTGAGCACCCATTCTGGGCCAAGGTGCTGAGGAGACACAAAGATGTGTAAAGTAAGGCATAAAACCTGCCCTCAAAGTAGCTTATCTTCTAGTTGGGGGATTTGTATTCAGGCAACTGTAACATAAAAGGAAGAGAAAAGTTCTGGGCCTTACTCTCTTTAAGAATAAGAAGAAAGGATGAGCATTGGGGTGGGGGTGGAGGGCGAGGAGGGGGGCAAAGACTGAGGTGAAGAGCTGGGCAACGACTCCAGGAGGGTCTTGCAGGTGTCCCTGTCTTTTTGTTGTTGTTGTGGGGTAGGTTTTTGTTTGTTTGCCTTTGTCTTCATAGCAACTAGCATCTCTTGAATTATCTTGTTTATTTGCTACTTTACTGATAGACTCTTGTATGTCTCACCCTACTCATGAACCTTATCAGTTTGGGGCACCTAGTAAAGTGCTTAGTACATACTGGCCTGATGAATAAATGGCCCAGGTGAGGCCATGGCTGTAGAAATGGAGAGGAAAGGGCATTTGGTAAATCGAATCAACAGGGCAAAATTAGAAGGGAGAGAGGTGTTCCACAGTGGGGGCGTAGCATGGAGGATTACTCCCAGTGTCCTGGCTTGGCTAAGGGAATGGATGGTGATGTTACCAAAGAAGATAAGGAACAGATTGTGTGGACTTTGGAAGTATCTGGGTTCCCATGGTGAAGCTCCAGTGGAGAGGCCCAGACGCACATAGAAGGTGCACCCAGCCATCAAGATGATTAGGCCACCTGCTCTGCAACAGAACAATTCTGTACGACTGAGGAGGGGGCTCGGGACCCCCTTCTGGACTCAGAGCCAACAGAGAACAGAGCTGGATTGACTGAAGAGAAAGACAACCTGCGGTTGTAGTTTCAGGGAAATGATAGTTCCAGGGAAACTGGGGTCAGGTGTGCATTTGGGTGGTGAAAGTTTCAAGAAGGATGTAGTCTATCTATAGAATATACTGCAACGGAGATCAGGTAAGAACTGAAAAGTGGCCCTGAAGAAGAGCACTTTCAGTGGGCCGACAGGGAGCATAATTTGGCTGGACTTGAAGCGTGAACTGAATGCTCGACAGGGTTTCATAGGCAAGTTGTTTTTTCCTGGGGGGGTGGGGGGGTAGATAGTAGTTTGTTTTATGTTTGGAGGCGTCGGAATCCAATCACGGGCTTACCTAACACAGAGTTTGTGAATGATGACAGGTTTCTAGGCGGCCAGCGGGAAAGAGGCCTGGCAACGTCACAAGGCCTCGACTAGGAAGCTTCTACCCTTTCGGCCATTTCTAGAGCGGGTGCCCTTCCGTGTACAGTGCAGGCAGAGTGGGCGACGAACACCCCTCCATGGATTTGTGAGTCACGTTTGTGACAGCTGGGCGTAGGGATGGCAATACTTGAATTAAGCGCCCAGTTTCCCGCAAATCCTGTAATGTAGTAATGACGAGGCTCCAAGCGGGAAGAAGCTCGGAGGCTCATTCACATTTTCCGCCCCGTCGCTCACACTGTCCATTCATCACTTTTCCTTTCCTTTTCCTGAACGGAATTGAAACCAGGGCAAAGCTGGCCTCCTTTTCCCACCTCAGGT